>NW_020885214.1:0-35303 GCF_003945725.1 Corapipo altera
CGCAGTTACAGTGTTGCAAATATATGTTGATAAGCAAATTATCTCTTCTTTAGTCTTTATTGCCTATCACACTGTGATTAAGTTAAGTTCCTTCTGCTGATTTTCTCTGGGTGAGCCCGGTCCCTCCTCCTCCTCCTTCGTCCTTCGGCAATGAGGGGCGGGGGGGGGCAAAGATGGTAAAGCACGGTAAAAAGGGAAAAGGGAAAAACAACTTAAAATTAGCAATACCCCAACTTACAAATCAAATAAGATTGCACTGTTTTTACAGCAATAGGTGTTACGCATGCAGCGTGCTCATGGCATTCTCAAACGTTTTCTTCAAAAACAGAAAGGGAGACTGACGAAAAATCCCTTGAAGTAAGATTAGAAATAACACAACATCCGTGCTTAGCTTTTTATATATTGCAGAAAGTTGTCAGGAATTTCCTATAGTTTGCCATTTTGCTTCTCTTACATGAAATTTGGCTGTTTCCCCCAGGGACAGGGTGCGAGTAGAAGGTTTGCAGACGGAACGATGAGACAAAAGGGGATATAGTTCTGCCCCCTGCAGAAGTAGTTTTATTGCCTTTATGCAGAATTTGTGGATTGCTGTTGCCGGCTGGGCCATAAATTTCCTTTGAATTATGAAACTGATAAGAAGCGCACAGCCAATGACTACTTGAAAATGTGTGTGTGAATGATGGATGTCTGAGGTGGCCACCTAAGACTGTACGGGAAAAGATTGTGTGAAAGAGAAAAGCTACATGAATGTGTAACTGTGTAAACTCAAAAATACTTTCCGTAGGTGTCGAGATTTTAACAAGGTGTTAAGACTGAAGTTAAATAAGAGATTCTTACAAAAATTTGGTATTCTATTACAGCCTTGTATGAAATTTATGCCAGTTTTTCCACTGCTGCTGTTCCTCAGCTGTGCGAGCTGCGCAGGAGACCACCAGTTTTAGAGCGAGTGAAAACCATAAACCAGCAAACATTAGTGCAGACTGCAAGGCTAGCAGAGCCCGGAGCAAGGTACACCAGTATGCATCCAGGTGCCCGGGAATCATTCTTACAATTCGTGGAAAAGCTGCAAGACACTGTAGAGAAACAAGTTTTGTGACAGTTACAGAAGCTGCTAGTTACATAACTAGCTAGAGATAATGCAGGCTTGTGCTGGGGTGGAGTCCTTAGACCATCAAATAATTGCATTTGCATCTGCTATGGCAGTAGTGAGAGTCATTTTGAGCTTTTCTGTGTTTTCCAGGATTTAGATCAGGAGTTGTCGATGTTGCTGCCTTGCTTGTTCAGCTCGTTGCAGGGGGGCCTTGCAGACTGTCAAGGCCATCCTGCGTGCCTTCTCAAAAACATCTGCAGCGTTGTGGATAGTGTGTCTTCAGGCCTCCTGGCTGGAGGCCAGAGCAGACCAGTTATGTTGATCAGTGTGACCAGAGCTGAAGTGTTGTTTTTATTAAAGAGTCCTTATATATTGTCTTCAAAACCCCTCCCGTGCAACAGCTGGTAGCAATATTCATTGTAAAACGGCTAGTCTCTCCTACTTAAAACATGCCCTATCCATTGCAGCTGTGTTCTCAGCAAAATAGCCTCACTACTTGTGACTACTACTTGTTTCATACCAGAGGTATTGCTTGCATAATTTGACTAGTGAATGTTTAGGGTTGTGCAAAGGCAACCTGTACTCTTTGTGATGCTCAAAGCTTGCTGTTAATTGTCCAAACAAACAAACTTCTGTAGTCATTCTGTAGTCATTCCAAGGGTTAGGATTGTGATGCTGATTACATTGAACCGTCTCAGAATCCTTTAATTACCCCTGTGTTTGTGATAAAAAAAAAAAAAAAAAATCTGTGAAATGAAAACTGTTGCATGATCTCAGACGGGTTGGTGCAGTCATGGTTAGTAAGCATTGGCTTACTGACCCCTTCTGTGCTTTCTGATGAATAACCCATTGATATTATTGATTTGACAGGTTATCTTTTCACAATCCAGTTAGATCCCAGTGATAGAGAAGAAATTTGTATTTTCAGTTCCATCTATTATTCGTGCAGAACCTTATAGTGTTATCCATAGAAAACCCTCTCCCATGGAATGAAAGGCTTTTCTATAATTTGTCAGTGGTTTATGTTTCCAACATTATTCCCTGTACTAATGCAATTTTCTGACTGTCTTTTGTTGTTATTATATAGATGATATTTCTGATGGCTGTAGCCACTGAGGATCAGCTGGGTGTGTTGGACGCTGAAACCAAAAAGAGTCTACAATTCTTTGGCCTAGTAGTTGCTCCTGACACGGTGCAGTGAAAAATACCCTGGAAATATTTAGGGTTCACATACACAGAAAGCAGTCATTCCTCAACCAGTTCAATTGGGTATTAATGTTAAAACTCTTACTGACATACAGTAGCTATTAAAGTCTTTGAATTAGATTGCATCGTACTTGCAATTACCGAACACCCAGCTGGCACCTCTATTTGACCTGCTCAAACATTCTGACAATTTTCAAGAGCAACAGTTGCAGGAGTGGGTGGTACCGCGGTCCGAGCGGGGAAGGGGAATGGGGCCGCAACACGGTACGGATCCCAGACACAAAGGTGGGGTGCAGGTAGAATCTTTAATCCAGCGTGCACACGGGGTTTTTATCCGGAGGGAAAAGGCCAGAACATAGGGTGGAGCAGGAGACAGACAGACGGGGGGACAAACCAGGATTGAGCCGTGGGCAAAAGGGGGGGGGGAGCGCAGGAGGGACCAGGGGAGGAAAGGGCGAATGGGGGCTGTCTCCAGCCAGAGAAGACAGAGGTGCAGGGAGGTGAGCAGGCCGGGACATGCCCGGAAGATACAAATTCGGGGGAAACACACAATGTGTGAAGTCCATTCAATCACTGTACATATTTTTCCATTTCCGGAATCGTTCCCATTCCGATTCCTGGTCCTCGACAGGGTGGTCTTACTCTGGCAAAAAGATCCCCTCCAATAACTATAACAGGTCAATCGTCCTTTTGTTTGTCTTTAGCATCTGCCTCAGATCCTTTTCGCACTTGTTTATTTGGCATGCCTTTTAGTTCAGTATACAAGTTGAACTTAGTGTTTACTGGTTGGGTTTCATTGTCCTGTGGGAGTGAAACAGTTATTTCTAATGCGTCTGCCTGCCTTATAAAGGCTCTCAACACCTCTTTGCCCTGGGATCCCCAAGAGTTAGATTTAATGGGATCACTGTCTGTACATAACACAAGTGATAATGGGACTCAAACCTGTTTTATGTTGGGATTATTTCAATCTGGGTTAAGTGTTTATCAAAGCCACGACTTGTCCAGCTGGACTAATGTCACTTCACATACCCTAGGGTTTAATTACAAAAATACAGGAGACTATTGTGGTACTAATAATAGTAACAACCAAGGCCTTGGAGCATATGGAGCTGAAGTAAGGCCTTCCTCTCTGGGCATTTGGGTTAACAACACTGCACGCGCTTTTCCACCAGGTGTGTTTCTTATTTATGGTGACACAGTAGCAACTAGTCCTATAGACTCATGGCTTCAATCTATTTTTGGTTCTATGTCTGAATAGGTTTTAAGTTTTGTTAAAGAAGGCCTACGATGGTTGTTGACAATTGTTGTAATTTTAGTAATAGTTCATGTTGCTTTTTCTTGTATTGTTAAACGTGTAAGTGCTATGACAGAGAAAGTATTGTTGGCCTCAAATAAGAACGGGGGTATTGTAGAGGATTTGTTAGCAAGACAAGGACATATGGATGTAGCTAAAGCTATGGATGAGCTGTTAAAGTATAGAACACGGCCTGTCTAGGCCCGTGAGAAGATCTGGGATAGCAAGGCCATGGCAAGGCTACAGTGTTTTTGTGCCTGCTAGTTGGCTGCTAAACAGGACATTGTGATTAGCAAAACAAAAGCAACTAAGAGCCACCTGTGTCAACAAAAGAAGGGAGTAAAAGTGAAATCAACATTTAAGCAAGAACCAATAATGAGCTTGGCTTTTGCAATATGTATGAGCTAATTATAAAGTGTATATTAAGCTGTTAGCAGTGATCAATAAACGAAGTTTGCTGATTCTCATATTGAGCGTCTCTCTCTTCCCGCCTCCCGACAAACATTAGCTTGGCTACCATGTAAAAGGGGATATCCCTGTGCTGTAAGGTGTGGAAAATGTAAATACCTACCAAATTCTGAGACAATGAGACACAAAGGCCACTGAGAAGGAACAGAGAAAAGGAGAGATAAAGGGAAGATAAAGCAGTTTATTCTTTTCCATAGTAATGATACTTGCCAAACATACCTTAATGTCTGAGATTTCTGATGTTGTTTGTTGGCTTTTTTACTATCATCAGGTGAGTGAATATGACCTTTATGCAAAATAAGCCAAGAGTACAATTTTTTTTCAAACTAAAAATAACCTCTTAATTTTCAACTTGTGTTGTCATATCCTGTTTACTCATGGCCATCTTTTGTATTTTTCTTCCCAGTTAGACTTGCCTAGACTTGCAGATCATCCTGGAAGGATGATATGAACACTAGTTGAGACAAGGCTTTACTCAGTTAGACACCCTGAAATATAGAATACTCTGCCAAGTTCCTGTGTGTACATGTTGTGAAAGTATTACTTAGTTACATTCAACTTTAACAATAATTTGGACCTTCTTTCCAGCTCTTGACAAAATAAAACAATTTTTAATTGATGAGCATTGGAATGAATGAAGTCTGAGTTCCCAGACTTCCTAAATACAAGGGTTACCATGTTTTTCTCTCTTGCTATTGATCGAAAACTCTGTTGAAGTCTTTTTTCCCAGCTAGATGCAAATTTCTCTTTTACCTGAGCACTATTCTGTCCAGTAAAACAAGAGTTCATGCTCTAACATTTCCCTCCAACAGGAAACTTGGTAATCATATGCTGCCATATTATTGGAAATGTACCACCATAATAAGAAATTAAGGACAATAAACAGACAGGAAGCACACTTGAAATCTGTCTTTCTTAAGAAAGCAAGAAAAAATATAGAATTTCTATCTTGTACGAAATTCTAATATTTTGATACACATTCAAATGAAAAAAATTGAAGTCCTAAACTTCACAGGGAAATGAAAATCATACAGTCTTTTGATTAAAAAGATTTTGTTTTGTTTCTAGTCAAGGTTACCTTTAAACCTGACAGAAATCTAGTGGTGATACCCTGAATTGACCACATATTAGAGGCAGACCTCTATAATTTCTTTCTCCATATACCGAGTTGCCCAAAAAACCTGGAGTTGTTTTAGTGGAAAAAAAGCCCCACTTAAAACATCTGCAAAAGCAAACAAAACCCCTACAAATTTGTATTGCATTAGAATATAAATGAGAATAGTGATTTTCCAGAGAAAGATCAAAGTCAGTAGATCAGGAAGGAGGACTTAATA
The DNA here is from genome assembly GCF_003945725.1 of Corapipo altera. Taxonomy (NCBI): domain Eukaryota; kingdom Metazoa; phylum Chordata; class Aves; order Passeriformes; family Pipridae; genus Corapipo; species Corapipo altera. Next base: position 5,393 of record NW_020885214.1, read on the forward strand.
TTTAAATCTCCCTTGCACTCTGCATCTTCAATTGCCCTTGTGGGGTTTATGAGTCGCAGATCACTCTGACCAGTCCCCTCTCAGCAGGGCTTCTTCCAGCACTGCTCAAGTTTGTTGCTGTCTCCCTCCTCTCTGCAGGAGTCCCTTTGTCTCTGCTCCCCTGGCTTGCAGTTTCTGGCTGTGACTCTCCCCCTTCTTGCAACCCTCTTGACTTTCATTGATTTTCTCCCTGGCTTATCCTCAGTTCATCCCCAGGAACAACGCAAATCAAAGCTGCCACCCGACCCTGGCATTTTTGTCTAAAAGAAATGCAACGTGAGAAAAAGGAACAAGCAGATGAAAGAGAGTATTTCCTTCAGAGGCCCAAGGACTCTGCAGTGCTGGGATGTTTGCAGCAGGGTTCTGTGGTTTGGGTCCTGACCTGGGTTGCCGTCTCCCAAACTGGGAACAGTGTCATATCCAGCAGCTCCATCTCTGGGAACTTCCCAGGTGCATGTGAAAACTGAGGAAGGCACCAGTGCAGACAGGAGACACCAGTTTCCTGGCAAAAAGGCAACCATGGTGTTGGATAGAGAAGTAACAGTAGCCTCACAGAACTTGCTTGGTTTGCGGTTTCTAAACCCTCCTGAAATGCTACACTTGAGTAAGTCCCAACCAAAACATTTTCAAATGACGTCTTTGCAAACTGCTTGCACTACAAGTTCTTTCTATTTTAACAGAACTGTCTTCTGATAGGAAAGTGTTTCATATGCAATTTCTTTAATTAACTCTAGTAAGCACATTATGTGCTTACGTTCTTTATTTCCCTTTCCCCCAAACCGCTTCCTGCTCAGCACTTAACTTCATTTTTTCTAATTGCTCCTGTAATGAATGCCTTCATTAACTCTTGTAAAGATCTTATCACTTCACCTGTAGATTTCTGAGTAGCCTCTTTTTCTAGTTGATCCTGCAATTCCTTCATTGACTCTTGAAAAGATCTTATCACTTCACTTGTGGGTTTCTGAATAACGTGTCTGTCTTTTTATGTTGTTTTAAGGACAACACATAAAACAGCACCTACAAGAAGTAGTCCTAATCCAAGGCCAGACATCAAGAGGGAATAATCCCCATATAACTCACCCTGAGGTGTCATTCCTTTTGACTCAGTCATTAACCCAGCTCAGGTCAATGTCTTTCTCCCCCTTAACCCTCTGAGGGTCAGCTTGACTCTCTCCTTGAAAACCTTTCAACAGGCCCAGGTACCAGAGAACCTTTCAACAGGTCCAGGCTACACCAGAAAGCCTTTCAACAGGTCTGATGTGCCCGAGTCACACCGAGAGGACAAAAATTATCACTATAATTTCATAATGAGGGGACGGTCACCATTTGACTCGCCCTCGGTATCAGTTTTGGACTACACTGATTACTCCACCACATCCAAAAGATCCTTGTCCGTGATGCCAAAAATGTTACAACCCACCCCAGAAAAGGGGGGGGGGGGTAACCCAGGTTCTTATTAATAAGTCCCTTTGGGTGGATTAGAGTGAAACAACATTAAATAATTGGTGTTTGAAAACTTACATATGTAAGGTTTATTTTAGAACAATTTTGTTTCCGAGGTAAACAGGTATGTTGCCATTTTGGGTGTTATCGTCTACAGCAATATGGCATAAAGATAACCTTTAGGGAAAATGCATAAGGGAGAGAAAGGAAAGACAGGATAAAAGTAAGGGAGAGTAAGGGAAAGCAAAACTGAGAGTGGAAAGATGTCTATAGTCACCGCCCACAAGGTCCAGCGATGGAACTTGGGAGTTGCAGCTTCAATGTCTGTCAGTTGAAGTGGTGGCCTTGATCTGTTGGGGTGGGGGAGGGAAGCCCCCACACTCCAAGAAGTTATGAGTTGTTATATCCATGGACAGTGTCCCGGGCCATGCCTCGAGCCTCCAAGGTCTGCTGGACCTGCGCAGAGTTCCCGTGAGGGGCCTAGTAACCACAGCTCTTCTCGCCTTTTCAGGGTTTGACACCTTCAGCAGCACCGGCAGGGGGGATGGGTCCAACTGCCTCTTCCCAGCCTACAGAAGTCCCCTGGCAATCCTAGAATGCGTAAATCATGAACCATTTCAGTCTCTGACAGCACAGTCAGTCATGACTGTCAGGATTTTGAAGGTATTTGTTGTATGAACCTTAGTGACCATTCTGAGTCTGTTCATGCCAGCACTGACAAACTAAAGGAACGAACCAAACAGCTACGCAAAGATGACAGCAGTGATTTGGGGATTGTTTACCTGACTGAGAGGTTTTGGAACTGAGCCCTGGATCAAATGATTGTTGGTGTTGGGATTTTATGTGTTGGGAGTATTTGTTTTGATTTTGATCTGCGTTCCTTGTTTATTGTGTTCAACGAATGATTGATCATAGTCTTAATCATGTTATGACCATGCAGATGAATACAGTGTTTGCCCTGCAGCTCTTAAACAAAACAGGGGGAGATATGGAGGATCGTAGACCAGAGCAGAACTTAAAGGGTTACTGAAGCAAAGGACATTGCCAGAACGGAAGAGAATGTGGCAGAAGGTGGGAGGAACTGTCTACAATGTGCGGGAACCAAAGGTTGTGTGACCCAAAACAAGATGACTGAAGAAAAGAAGAAAGCGTGTTGAAAGCTGATAGGTGTAAAGATGGACATTAGTTGTTAATAGGTAGAAATATGCTCACTGTAATTTTATAGGACCAAGTATTGCCCCATGAGGCTCTTGCAGCACCGCTGCTCCTTGCACGGCCCGCAGGGCAGCTCTTTAGTGAAACAGAGCTGCGGGGACCCCGCGGGGCAGCTTTTGATTCTATTTACCCTGTTCTCTGTCATTTATTCTATTCCCACCCCGCCTGTCCCTGGGTGCAGCTCTTTCAGACACGGGCGGTGGAGACCCCCCCGTGCGGCTCTTTTAGTATATTCGACTGTATTCTCACTGTATTTCCTCTATTCTGCACCCCCCCGTCCTGCAGCGGCTCCTTCAGTGCCACGGGCGGCGGGGACCCCTCGGGACGGCTCCCCCAGGGCCCCGCCCGCTGCCACCGCTCCCCGGGGCCCTCCCCGCTTCCTGCCGGGATCGGACACCGCCGACGGCCCCGGCCCTGCTGGGCTCCATCAGCATGAGGAATTGCTCCCAAGGAGGGGCCGGGGGCTTCCTCTTGGCCTTCGTCTCCCTGGCGCTGGGGCTCGGCTTCTACCTGCACCAGAAGGTGAGGGGGGTCCCAGGGGGTCGTGTGTCCCCCCCAGAGCGTCTGTGCCCCCCCGGGGACCCCCCACCCCGGTGTCACCCCCTTTTCTCTCCCCACAGAGCTCCTGAGCCGCCGGCGGCCGCAGCCCCTTCCCAGGGCCTCGGGCCCAGCCTGGACCTGAACCCCGTCCCCATGAGGATTTTAGGGGGGTCGTGTGTCCCCCACTCCCCTGCTGTCACTCTGCCTCTGCGCGGCTGCTCCCAGTGATCCCAGTGAAGCTTCCCAGTTCTCCCCAGTCCTGGTTATTTGGGGAGTACTGGGGGAGGGGCTTGGGGGAATCCCAAGGGGTGGAGCTGAATTTGGGGGGGCAGAACTGGCCCCGGGATCGATGGGGAATTGGGACCCCCCTGTATTCCCCCAATCCCAACACGCTCTGGGGGGGCCTTGAGAGGGCACTTGCCCCTCAATAAAACACCCAACTCACCCCAAAAGGTGCTGGGAACCCCCCAAAACCTCCCCACAGCCCCTCAAGGACCCCCAAACACACTCAAAGCCCACCCAGGACCCCACCCAACCCCTTTTCTGCGTGGACTTCTCTGGGTGGTGGTGCTGGAAGCCCCCCCAGCTGCAGACGAGTAGCTCTCGGGTGAGCGGGGGGTGGGAAGGGGAAGGTCGGTAGGAAAGTGGGGGTCAGAGGGGATAAAAGGGGTGGTGGGACCCCAAACTGAGTGGGAGGGTAGTGGGACCCCCCAAAAGTGGAGGATGAGAGGCACTGAGGTTTGGGGGATGATGGGAAATGGGTGGGAGAGGTCAGAAGAGTGGGGAAAGGGGAGGGTGGGACCCCCAAACTGAGCATGAGGGGGCTGGGGAGTGGGGGGATGATGTGGAAGGGGTGAGAGAGGGGGAAAAAGTGGGGGTTGGGACCCCTAAACTGATCGGGGGGGCTGTGGATTGAAGGGACCATGGAAAAGTGGGAGGGACAGGGAGAGGGGTGGAAAAGGGGGGGTGGTCTGGCGGGTCCGACGGTCCCATGGGGATCTTGGGGCACAGGGGGGTTGGGAAACGGGGCTGGCCCCCCTGAACTCCCAATTTACTGGGGGATGCTGGGGGATGCTGGATCCAATCTCAGCCTTGGGTCATGCCAACACTTTCAGTTTAGAGGAATTACAGAGGTATGACTGAACCACTTTTGTCCCCCAGGTTTTAATGATGGTAAATCAGATCTCTTGATAGAAAGGAATTATTTAGGGCCCCAAGTGATCAGACAAAAGATCTTCATCAGAATTTTTTACTGCACAATAGAAACACTAAAACTACCAGGAGTACAGGATAAGATAGGACAGTGCTCTATGCTAAAGCAATTGTTGAAGCAATTCTACTAAAGCTGGCACAAAAGCAATTATTATTAATTAGAGATGGATGTAACTCCCCTAGACCAACGCTCATGGAGAGATCTCTGCTCTCAACCTCAAGAAGTGACCTTGAGGGGGTCCCCAGCTGTTGTGAACTCCCAAAAAGCCATTTTCAAACCCCCCATAAATTTGCTCCAGAATGAGAATTTTCAGACAGGCAAGTAACTCAGCATGGGAGAATTATATCAAAATTTCAAAATTTATTACTAACAGAATAAAAACCTATAAAACAATATATACAACAATCCTTACTAACTCTGCTATGGTAAACAATATATTTACACAGACCACCCCTCCTTTCCCCCCATAAAGTCCAGAAGGAAGAAGTCTTCTCACTTTCTGGGCAGCACAGGCTCTCCTCTTTAAGGCAGCAGTTCCTATTGTCATAGCTGGAAAATCTCTGTCTTTTTCCATCAGAATGCAGGGGGTCTCTCTTTCACCCCCACTCAGCCCCTCGGTTCCAACCGAGGGTCTCACCCATGGACTTTGAGGGAAACATCTCGTTAATCACCATGGTGTCAGCGGAGGGGCTCTTTGACAGACTGCACATGACCAATATGATCCACAAAATGTCCACTTTATTTACAAAAAGATGCCCTTTATGTACTTTTCCTACACCCCGGCGCGTGATCAGTTCTACATTATTGGTTACATGAAAGTGTCCACGGTGTAAACATGCCCTATTGACCACTTCTAATTGGATTATTGCAGGTGTCCTCGCGGGGTGGGGACATAGTTTACTTCTTGGGACTCCTCCTTAATTTTGGCACAGATCCTTCTTTGTTTCAGCCTCAGAGCCTGAAGCCATGATGACTGTGCAGCTTTTTACTGTCTGTGTCCGACCATGTCAAGGCAAGGCCTACAGAAATGAAGGATGAATTGCTCATACAATTCTGCTCTCTCCACACCATGGTTGACACCACAGAGTGCAGGGAGTTAAAGCTCAAAGTCTTTATCCTCCATTCTGTGGAGGTTTCCTGTTCCCAGGGATCAAGTTCCCCGGGTCAGAATGTTTTGGGGGTTTTCAGTTCAGTTCTTACCCCAAAACGTTCCAGCAGATCTCTCTCTCTCCATCTGCTCTGTCTCAGCTGGATGCCGGTACCGTCTGGGTCATTCCGGGTCTACTCCATTCTGGATTTGTGTGCTGCCACTGCTTCTTCGTTGTGGCTGTGTGCCTTAGCTGATCCGGGCTACTCTGTGGCTGCATGCTGCAGCAGCTCTCCAGGGTCATGGCTAATCAGCCCAGCCCGCTCTGGGCCACCCCTCGACTCATGTCGGCTCACCTCCAGCGCTGTGTATGCCCACTGTTTGCAACCCTCTGGCTAACCGATCGCTCCCTGCGCCGCTGCCTCTCCCTGGCAGTAGGGGGGGGGGGGGGGGTAGCGTGGTCTTAGCTCAGCATCCCAGCCCAGATACAAGGCTGTGCTCGGTCCCGCCGAGCTAGGACCGGGGAACGAAAAAAGGCCCCCGGCCCCCGCGACCAGGACTGGGGAAAGAAAACCCCCCAGCCCTGCTCTCTCTAACACGTGGCGTCTCACTCCATGGCTGCCTCTCATTTCAGCTACGCAGTTAATCACACTTAAAATATTCCTATAGAAAGAGTAAATTAGCCCTTTTCATTAGGAGTATTATTATGATCAAAAACAAATCTGAAAGAGAACAAATTCAGATTTCTTTTTTTGTTTGTTGGTTGGGTTTTTTTAAGCAATGCAATAAATTACTGTCCCTAACTGTGATGGCTTTTCTACCCAAGAATTAAAAAGAAAACTCCAAAGTTCACTTTATTCTGCACTTATATTACCTTTTGGGGTTTTTGGGTTTTTTTGGAGGCCTCACCCATGTAAAAGTACCTTCCTTAAAATGCACTTATGCTTTCTGTAAGAAGCAAAACATTCCAGTTGACATACCATTGTATCACAAATACTGCAGTGAAATGTAATATCCCACTAAAGCAGAAGGGAAAGAAGAAAACCTAGCATCAGCAGCTATTCCTAAGCAAGATTAGGGGTTTAGCTCCATCTAATTGAGGGATGATGTCCCTCAGTGAGTCTCTTTCCACTCCCCCACCAGCCCTTCTACCTGACTGCAAGTTCAAAGTTCTAAAAAGAGAAGAAGTAGCTGGAGCATCAATATTTCCCCAGTGCAAACCCCGATAATCTTTACTGTGAGCTGACAGGAATTGCTTGTTCCACTGCCCTGGGATATCCTGGCTTGAGGCGAGAGCGCAGCCACGCCCAGAGCCACCAACCACTCTGAGAGCTTTTGTAGTGTCTGTTTGTGCATGTCCATGTGGCAGAGGCTCCCACAACATCTGCCGTGAAGCTGGTACAGCTGCTGTGCAAAACAAGGCATTGTCCAGCCTGCCTTCCCCCAGCCCTGACCGCCCCAGCCCATCTTCCATCACTCTGCTTCCTTTTTCTGCCCCTACTCCCCCTCTGCTCTCTTCACTCTGCCATTTTTATTATGAATGTTATTGCTGTTCTTACTGTCCAAGCATAACCTGATCCCCAGGGGAGCCTGTGTGATTTAACCCCTCAAGCACTAAATTCCTTCCCATGTGCCAAGGACACAGGTTTGTTGTTGCCTCCAGCAATATCCCGGGCAGAGGAGCGGTGGCGGTGTCACATCATCACCCAACGACTTCATCTACTGCGATACCAGAGAACAGGTGACTGAGGAGATTTACAGAATGTGCTCTCTGCCTGAATACAAAATAATATCACCTTCAAAACAATAGATTAAAGAGGTTGCACTTTTTAAAGTGCAAGGAACACTAACCCTCACAGTTGAATAAATAACACTACAATAAATAATGACATCAGAAAAGCATCTGTTTTAAGTACTGAAAACCAGAAAAGGGTCTTTACACATAGGTGTCTTGTCATCCATAACTATTAGGGAAGAATTCAATATAATAAAGAAGTGTATAACTTTTCTTTCCATCAAGGTGAGATTTTCTAACATTTCACCGACCTAGGAAGCAAGAATTTGGCACAGAATTAATACTGGAGAAAAATGAGACTAGTGAAACATCCTGAGCTCAGGATAACCTGACTGTGCTGGGGAATCAGAACTTTCACCATGGGAAATGAACTACTCTGAAACAGTGGGAAGAAATCAGTAACAAAGGCTGAGTTCAAATGCTCAAGAGTAAACAAATCCTTCCTCACCAAAAGGTATTAGCTACCCTTACCTCATCTCTAGACATCCATAGAAATAGAACTGAGGCAGTTTTTCCAGGGCTGAATGAGCTCATTCAGGGATGAAGGACTGGGACTTCTGTGGACACTTGTGCTGGTTCCTTTGGACACTTGTGTTCATTAAGAGAGCCCCTGGAAACACTCTGCTGTTCACTCCAAGTGCCACCAGTGCCTGGGTCCTGTCTGCAGCAGCAGATTGCAGTGGGACGGGAGAAATGCTTTTCTGAGCCTCTGGGCTGGACACAGGCACAGCCTGACCCTGAACCCAAGGGAAACAAAGACAAATTCCAGGGCTTTAGCTGGACCAAGGTTGGGGGGGGTTCCTGATGGCAGCACTACACCAAACTTTTCTGTGTGTGTGTGAGACGGGCAGAAGCACAAATGCCTGGACAGCCCAGAGCAGTCAGTGTGGTGCTGTGCTTGCTGCTGCAGAAACCCCGAGAGAACAAATCCAGGCAATACTTTGGGTTTATTCATTTCTCTGTGTTAATGGAATAGAATGTTCCACAGGAACTCTGTCCCCCTCTGTGGCATGAGGTGGCTCAAAGCTGAAGAGGGGAGGGGTCAAGTGCAAGTTCCCTTCTGAAGTGTGTGTCCCTAAGGAGGACACTTGCCTTATTATTGCTAATTATTTGTAATATCTTATAGATACATTATACAATACCTAAGGATGGATTCTATAGAATATGTGCCATATATATTTGTGTTGGATCTGGCTGAGCTGCAGTTCAGTTCCCCACAGCAGCCCTCCCAGGGCTGTGCTTTGCATTGGCAGCTGGAAGGGTGTTGAGAACACCCCAGTGTTTTTGGCCACTGCTGAGCACAGCACCAACACTGGGACATTCCTTCCTTAGCTGAGGCAAGACTCTGGGAGGGGACCCAAATAGACCAGCTGAGCCCAACCGACCAAAGGGACATTCCAACCCATGTGAGGTCAGCTCAGCTCTGAAAGCTGAGGCAGGGAGCAGGAGGGCGGCATTCATTGTCTAATGGCTGCCTGCTGAGGAACCGTCCTGCGTACCCAAACCCTGTTCCTCCGGAGTGGCCAACCATGGCTGCTCATGGGAAGTAGAGAACAAACCCTGCTGTCTTTCACTTCTGCACGCACAAGCTTCACTTTAATTTTTGCTTTATATAAACTGCCTTATCTCAACCCACGAGATTTTTTTTTTTCCACCTTAGTCTCTCCCCTGTCCTGCTGGGAAGGGGAGGAATAGAGTGGCTGGGTGGACACCTGATATCCAGCCAAGGTCAACCCACCACACACCTGAACACTTCCAGAGACTCCACCACCTCCCTGGGCTACTCGTTCCAATGCCTGAACACTGTCTCAGTGGGAAAAGGGTATTTTCATATCTAATCTGAGCCTCACCTGGTGCAACTTAAGGTCATTTCCTCTCTTCCTGTCACTACAGACCTGGCAGAAGAGACCAACCCCGACCTCACTAAAAACCTCCTTTCTGGTCATTGTAAAGAGCAATGAGGGTACTCCTGAGCCTCCCCTTCTCCAGACTCAACAAGCTCAGTTCCCTTAGCCATCCCTCAGCAGACATGTTTTCCAGAGCCTTCCCCAGCTCAGTTCCCTTCTCTGGACACGCTCCAACCCCTCAAGGGCCTTTTTGCACTGAGGGGCCAGAACTGGACACAGCACTCCAGGTGGGGCCTCAGCAGTGCCCAGCACAGAGGGTCAATCAGTTCTCTGCTCCTGCTGACCACACTCTTCTCCACAAAGGCCACAATGTCCTTGGCCTTCTTGCCCCCTGGGCACACTCTGGCTCATATCCAGCTGTTGTCACGCAGCACCCCCAAGTCCCTTCCTGCTCAGCAGCTCTCAAGCCCCTCTGCCCACAACCTGGAGCATTCCAGGGGATTGTTGGACCCAAGTGCGGGCTCTGACGCTTGGCCTTATTGCTCCAGCCTGTCCAGATCCTCTGCAGAGCCTTCCTGCCCTCCAGCACATCCACACTCACACCCAAGGTGGTGGTGTCCACGACTTTACTGAGGAGGCACTCAGGACTCTTGGGTGCATCCCATGTGGGCCCAGGCACTTGTGGGGGTCTCACTGGCAGAGCAGGTCACTGACCATTTCCTCCTGGATTGTGGGGGCTTCACTCAGCTCCCCATCACCAACTTCAAGCCAAAGCCTGCCTGCCAGGTGTCCAAGGGGTCAGTTCTGCTGCCCCCTCCTTCCTTCCCCCATAACAGAAAACTCCCTCATTTTGTGTCCCTGTGCCCCAGACAGCTCCGACCACCACCTCACCCACCGGTCCCAGAATCATGGAATGCTTTGGCTTGGGAGGGACCTTAAAGAGCATCTCAGTACCCTCAGAGTCAAGAATTCCTTCCTACTATCTCCTCCAACCCTTCCCTCTATCCATGTTGAAGCCACTGTCCCTTGTCCTGTCACTCCAGGCCCTTGTCCAAAGTCTCTCTCCATCTTCCTTGTTGACTCCCTTCAGGCACTGGAAGGCCACAATTAGGTCACCCCAAAGCCTTCTCTTCTCCTGGCTGAACAATGCCAATTCTCTCAGCCTTTCCTCACAGCAGAGCTGCTCCATCCCTCTGATCCTCTTGCTGCTCCCCTCTGGACTCGCTCCAACAGGTCCATGTCCTTCCTCTGCTGGAGCCCAGAGCTGGAGGCAGCTCTACAGGTGGGGCAGCATTACAGCCATGCATGTTCCAGCAAGGACATGGTGGAACCTCATGGAACCAAGGACCATTGTGACACTGCAGGGCCTTCTGGAGCCAAAGGAGCCCTGGGACACTGGGCAATCTCATGGAATCAAGGGAGCCCTGTCAGCCTGGGAAAGCTCCTGGAATTCAGGGCCCATTGTGACACTGCAGGTCCCCATGGAACAAAAGGAACTCTGAGATGCTGCGGAAGCTCATGGAATCAAGGGACCATTGTGAGATTGAGGGGGCTCCTGGAATCAGGAGTCCATTGGGACAGTGCAGGGCCTCATGAAATCAAAGGAATTCTGGGACACTGTCCAGCCTCCTGGAACCAAAGTTTGCTGCTGACATGTGTGTCCTCCTGGAACCAAGGGAACCTTGAGATATTTCTGAATCTCCCAGAAGCCAGGGGCCATTGTGACCCTGCAGAACCTCCTGGGTTCAAGTGGTCCTTGTGAAACTGCAGGCTCTCCTGGAACCCAAGGATTCCTGGAACTCTGCAGACCTGACGAAACCCAGGGGCCACTGTCCCACTGTAGCTACTTCTGTAGCACAAGGGACCCTGGGACAATGTGAAATCTCTGAGAATCCAAAGGGCATTTTGGGACTGCAAGGCCTCATGGAACTAAAGGAGACTTTGGAGATTGTAGAAACTCATGAATCAAGGGGCCTTTGTGACACTGTGGAAACTCCTGGAATCAAGGGGCCATTGGGACACTACAAAGCCTTGTTGAAGCCAGAGAATTCTGAGACTGTATCCTCATGGAACCAAGGTGCCACTGGGATATGTGGAGCCTCATGGGCCCAAAGGATTCCTGAGACATTTTGGAACCCCTTGGAATTAAGGGTCTCTTGTGACATGTGGGGCCTCCCGGAAGCAAAGGAAACCTGAGAATTTTTGTGGGAACAAGTTAAGGTGACAGCAGTTGCATTCAGTTAATGTGGATGAACAAGGAGTGTTTTGGCCTTGACTGGTTTTTCCATCCAGAGAGTGTTGTTTGCCAAAGTGGAAACCCACTTGGAACGCTCTGCATGGTAGCCTGTGTTTTTCTCTCTGGTGGCTGAACACAACCAGCACGTGAGGCAAGGGGAATGTGTGGGATCAGGGCACTGCTTTGGGGTGATGCTGGGAATTCCAGTGGACTAAAAGACAAAGCCCAGGTGCTGTTTCCAAAGGAACCCCAATGAAAAGGGGATGCCGGAAAGATGGGCAGACAAGTCCCACAATGGAACTCTGTGTGTGCAGCCTCATTTTCTCCTTCAGTGCCCATCTTTAGTGGCCCCGACATGTGACCTGTGCTCCGGGACACTCTTCCAGCACCCACCACTCAATGGAGGTGGGAAGTGCCGGCATTCATCCTGTGGGAAAGGGACAGTAAAGCCCGTGGCACAGGAATCTGCAGAGCCCTGTAGGAACAACGGGGCAGGGAATTTCCCAAGAACACAGACTTCCTTGGAAGATTTGGCAACAGGTCTTGAATGCATCAGGACAGAAGGTTATGGATGAGCAATAGGGATGAGCAATGAACATTTCCTTTGATGCAGCCGTGGAGAGTAACAGAACCTGATGTAGGGACAAAGGGACAATGATGGCAATATTCTATTTCAATTTGGACACCTTGAAAATGCATCTTTTAGACTTGTTGGACAACATCTTTGGGGAGAAGGAGGATGTATTCCCTGCCATTTGTATCTACTCTGCTGCTCAGCCTATTGATATCCCCACTGACAGGGATTTAGGGCCTCTGCTGAGGGCTCTGTCTTCTACCTTGACTCATGGGAATCTCCTTCCAGTGGGGGGTCTCTCTCCTGCGTTTAATGGTGCTCATTTACCTCCGGTGGGGGTTTTCCACCCCTTTCCTTCCTCATGATGCTTTTGGGAAATGGGGCTGCTTTTGGCTGCGGCCATGCTGGGGCCACGCTGGGGCTGGATGCCTGAAGAATGGACACGTAGCCCTGGAACTGTTGGATCTACTGGATAATTGAAGTGCCTGTAACAGAAGATGGACGGCCTGCCTGCCCTTCCTGCCGAGCACCAGCTCCATCTGCTGCTCCTGTCCAGTGGCTTTCCAGAAATCCAGAGCTGGGTGTGGATTGAACACTATAGCAAGGGACAGGATAAAGTTGCTTGGCTTTCACCCTTAGTGTCTCAGTGTTTGTGATCTTGGGAATCCTCATGAACCTGTAACAATGCCAGATTATCTGTTGTCGTAAGATATGTAAATGGAGATTGTTTTTATATATGTTTAATTCTTCCTTGAAAACAGAACTGATAGAAAACAATGTTAAAAAAAGGAAAGAGAAAAAACAGAAAAAAGCAAATACAAAGAAAAAAAGGAAGAAAAAAGAAAAAAAGGAGAAAAAAGAGAAAAAAAGACAGAAAAAACAGGAAAACTGAGACAAATAATAAAAAAGAATGAAAAAAGAAAAAAGGGAAAAAAAGAAAGCAGAAAGGGAAAAAAAAAGAAAGAAAAAAGAGGGGGAAAAAAAGACAGAAAACCAAAAAACCCAGAAAACGTATTATCCTCACTCTGCTCACACACAAAGGGCCACCGTGTGCGCCGCAAGGACTACAACTCCCGTCGTGCCCCGCGCGGAGCGCAGGCGCAGCGGTGGCCGTGCGGGGGCGCGGTGGCGCACTGATTGGCTGCGGCCATGTTCTGTAAAGGCGGTGCGCGCGCAGAGCGCTGTGTTGGCTGCCGGGAATCGGTGATGGCGGCGGGGTCTGCATTGTGCTGTAAGAGCTGGCGGGGGGTGCGGGAGAGTGGGGCTCTGGGGATCCGCTCGGGGGCTGCGGGGAGCGCGGCTGTGGGTGGAAAGGCTGCAGGGCTCGGGAGGGTTTAGCGGGGGGGTTCGGGGGTTCCCGAGGGTCAGAGCACAGGACTTTGGAACCCTCTTGGGGGCTGCGGGACCCGGGGGGGCCTCCCAAGAACCCGGATGTACGATTTGATTCCTGAGAAAGTCCCTCGGAAAAAACATTCAAAACCACCCAACCAACAAAAGAACCCCGAAAAAGGTCAAGGAAAAACTGTTAAGGGCCAGGATGATTTTATTGCTTTGCTTCAGGTTTTCCTTCGTCTCCTCCTTCTCAGATTCGTTGCTCCCTTCCTTTACAAAAAGTTTTTTTGCTGTTCAATGGTTTTGGGGTCCCTGAGGGGATTTTGTGGTCCCTTAGAGGCTTTTACCAAAATCTTCGTTTGCGAAGCCCAGCCATGAGAGGCTTTTAGGGGTTCCTGAGGAGGTTTTGGGGCGTCTCTGAGGAGGTTTGGTGTCCTGAGGGGAGTTAGGGGGGAGGTTGAAGGTCCCTGAAGGTGTCTGGGAATCCCTGAGGGAGTTTTAGAGTCTCCGAGAGAATTGGGAGGTCCTGGGGGCTTTGAGGGGGTCTTTGGGAGTTTCTAGAGGGATTTCGGGACTCCCAGACGGCTTTGAGGGTCCCTGAGGGGCTTTTTGTGGTCCCTGAAAGGACTTGGTGGGTCCCAGGTGGGTTTTGCAGGTCATTGACAGGGTTTAGGGGGCCTTGGGGAGCGGGTTGAGGTCTCTGAGGGGATTTGGGGTGTCCTTGAGGTGGTCCAGCGGTGGATTTCTGACGGGATTTCAGAGGTTTTGAGGGGATTTTAGTGTGTCTCTGTGTCAGTCCAGCCTGGCCACGGCCAACTACAACTCCCATGAGGTCCCGCAAGACCCACTATCTCCCCTCCCACCACAGCCCCCTGCCGGCCCGGCAAACCGACCCCAGGGAAAGGGGATCCCAAAGCCTGTCCCGAACCCCAGAGACCCCCAACACTCGGCACATAGAGACCCCACAGGGAGGAGGGCCCAGGGGTGCCCTAAAGCCCAGCAGTGGGGTTCAGGGGATCTCCCAGCCCCCAGGGAAGGGTCCTGGGTGTGCCCCCCAAAGTGCAGGGGGGAGATGTACCACATCCGGGTAAGGGGATCCCAGTGCCCCCAGTATATCCCAGTGACCTCCCAGTGACCCTCAGTACGGCCCAGTAACCTCCTCAATGACCAGCCAGTGTGTCCCAGTGACCTCCCACTGCTCCTAAGTATGGTGCAGTGATCCTCCAGAGAGCACCCAGTAACCCCCAGTATGGCCCAGTAACCTGCCAGTGTCCCCCTGTGTATCCTGGTAATCCTCCAGTAACCCTCCAGTCCCTCCCAGTGCTCCCTGGTTCCCCCCAGTATGTCCCACTATCCCCCAGTAATCACCCAGTGCCCCCCAACTGTCCCCAACGTGTCCCCAGATGCCCTTGGCCTTTCTGTGAGTGGGGGGGATGGGGGGGGGGCATTTTTGGGGTCAGAGGGTCTGGGGGGAGATGGAGGGTTGGGGATATCAGGGATGGGGTTTGAGGGCAGTGGGGGCAGTGGGGAGGGGTTTGGAGACAGTGGAATTGGGGGTGTCAAGGGGGGAATTGTGGCCATGGGGAGGCCCTGGGGACATTGGAGATACTAGAGAAGTCTCGGGGTGTCAAGGGGGGGAATTAGGGACACCAAGAGGGTCTTGGGGACACCAGGACTCGCCTGCTTGTGGTGCTGCCACTCCTCTCCCCCCCAGGCCCCATTAACACCCCCCTTTTCCCTTTAATCCCCTCCCCCACAGATCCCATTGACCCCCAATGCAGCAAAGACCCCTTTTAACTCCCAAAAATGCACCCAAAGCCTCCCAAAACCTCCCAAATCCCCATCCAAACCCCCCCAAATCTCCCCCAACCCCCCCTCAAATCCCTTCCAACCTCCCGCAAAAGGGATCACCTGGCACCCTGGGACAGGAACACAGTGGGCTGTACTGGGGGCACTGGGCTGTACCGGGAGGGCACTGGGGGGGCTCAGGTGTCCCACGACAACATGGCCCAGCTCCAGGGGAGCAGTGAGGAGGTACTGGTCTATGCTGGTCTGTCCTGGTTTGCACTGGTCTGTCCTGGTCTGTACTCCCAATCCCCAAAGCCCCTCCCCAGCTCCCCCAGGACCCTCCCAGACCCCAAAGCCCTCAAGGGCCCCCCAGGCCCCAACTTGATCCTACTGCCCCTTGAGCATCTGCAGCTCCTGCAGAACCAGGCATTTCATCAGCAAATGTGCAGCTGACACCAAACCGGGGGTGTGTTGATGTACTGGAAGGCAGGAGGGCTGTGCAGAGGGACCTGGCCAAGCTGGATCCATGGGCTGATTCCAGGGGGATGAGGTTCAAGCAGGCCAAGGGCCGGGTCCTGCCCTTTGGCCACAAGAAGCCCATCAAGCCCCCCAGGCTGGGACCAGAGTGTCTGGAGAGCAGGCAGGCAGAAAGGGAGCTGGGAGTGTGGATGGACAGGAAGCTGAAGAGGAGGCAGAGTGTGGCCAGGTGGCCAAGAGGGCCAATGGATGGTGACCTGGCTGAGGAAGAGTGTGTCAGCAGGAGCAGGGAAGGGATTGTTGGGCTGGACTGAGCGCTGGTGAGGCCACCTCTGGAGTACTGTGTCCAGCTCTGGGCCCCTGAGTTGAGGAAGGCCCTGGAGGGGCTGGAGCAGGAGCAGAGAAGAGCAGCGAGGCTGGGGAAGGGAGTGGAGCACAAGTGGTGTGAGGAGAGGCTGAGGGAGCTGGGGTTGTAGAGCTGGAGAAGAGGAGGCTCAGGGGAGACCTCCTGACTCTCTGCGACTCCCTGTCAGGAGGTTGTAGCCAGGTGGGGGTGGGGCTCTTGTACCAGGAAGCAGCAGTAGGACAAGAGGGCTGGGTCTTGAGCTGTGCCAGGGGAGGTTTAGGTTGGATATTAGGAAGCAATTTTTTCCAGAGAGAGAGTAATCAGGCTTTGGAATGGGCTGGGCAGGGAGGGGGTGGAGTCCCCATTCCTGCAGGTGTTTAAAGTGAGACTGCATGTAGCATCAGTGCCATGGTCTGGGAACCACGGTGGAGTTTGATCAGGGGTTGGACTTGATGATCTCGGAGGTCTTTTCCAACCCAGCTGATTCTGTGA
Source organism: Corapipo altera (assembly GCF_003945725.1). Classification (NCBI taxonomy): domain Eukaryota; kingdom Metazoa; phylum Chordata; class Aves; order Passeriformes; family Pipridae; genus Corapipo; species Corapipo altera. Next base: position 21,817 of record NW_020885214.1, read on the forward strand.
TTCTCTGATTCCCATTCCTATGGCAGCACATGCTTGAGGCTCTATCCCCAGGGTGATAGAGATGTCTGTCCATATCTATTTCCAAGGTTAGTCTGTAAATGTGTGGTGTTAGAAAAGCAGGATAAGTTCTGGGATGGTTCTAGAAGGAGAAAGAAACCCACAGCCCAGTGCAAGCAGGCAACCCTCAGCTTGCACATCATCTCCCCTCCCTGCAGGTTCATGTTCTTGAGCCCAGGCCCTGAGGTGACACTAAGTGCAAGGCAGAGGTACTGCTGAGGAAGGACAACCCCGTGGTGGGGAAGAAATGAAGCTGTGAGTGCCCATCCCTGAGAAGGTGCTGTGTCCATCCTCTGTGTGCCAGGTGAGCTGGGGCTTTGCTGCAGAGATGCAGGCGCTGATTTGAGTGACTCCAAGTGCTGAGATGGTGGGCACCCAGGAACACAAACTGTGCCTGGCCACGGAACCTGCAAGGAGGAGCAGAGACAGCCCTGGCAGTGTGGGGGGAGAGGTTGTCCCTGTGCCTTCCCCTGCAGGCCCTGTCTGTCCCTGCTGGGTCCCTGTCCATCCCCATCAGGTCCCTGCCTGTCTCCCCCGGGCTAAGCTCCCTCCAGGAAGTGCCATGGAGCTTAAGCTGCTGCCATCCCCCCCTGCAGCTGCTGCCCCAGCCAAGGGAGCAGCAAAGGCAGGACCAGGAGCAGAGGCAGCAGCAGGGGAGCCCTGGGGGGACCAGGAAGCTCTTGTGTGGGTCAGGAAAGAGGCGCTGGGCATGAGGTTGGGGCTGTGCTGAGCAGGCCCAGCCCTCACATCCCCCCAGCCAACGCCAGCTGCCCGGGGGGCGCGGGAGGGACCCCCAGCCCGTGTGCCCCACACTCAGCTGGCAGAGAGAGAACCGAGGGACACGGCCACGGGTGAGGGACAGGCAGGGCCATGGTGAGGGCACAACCTGTGACAGCAGAGCTGCCCAGAACCGGGGGCAGCTGTGGGTATTGGTACCAGGCAGTGGTGGGGCCGAGCAGAGCAGGAGGCCTCTTGCAGATCCCTGGAGCAACCTCCCACTTACCAGCCCCACTCTGGTGGGTGTCACTGTCCCCTCTCTACAAGACACTCCCCCTGAAATCTTTGGGGGGATCTTTTGTGTATATTCCTGGTTGCTGATTCCTGCTGGGAACCTGAGGGCCCCTCTGCAATCCCATCCATGGGGCACAATCTCCTCTGCAGAGCTTGACTCCCTGCAGACTTTGCAGGGAAATCTGTGCTGGCAGCTGCATCCTGAGCCCGAGGGCAGTTTGTATCCCTGAGTGCTGATCCATGCTGGGGACCCAAGGGATCCTCTGCAATTCCATCCATGCAGCAGGAGTCACCCTCCTACCCTTGACTCCCTGCAGAGGAACAAGTGCCATCTCTCTGTTTGGGAGAAGGCAGATGCTACCCCTGGGGCACCAGAAGTGGTGCTGAAGCCTCTTTCAGCCCAGCCCCGGGTGCAGTTTTCTCATCCCCTCACTGAGTGCCCTCTCCCCCAGCCGGCACTGACCAACCAGGGTGTTTGGCACACTTGGTTTGGTGGTTTGGAGAAACAGCCCTGGACTGGCAGGGGCCAGAGAACCTCGAGTAGCAGCCCTGGCAAGTTTTAAGTGACACTACATTAATGCAGCTTTTGATTAATATATAGCCACTCAATCGAGTGCTCATGAAGTGACCTTGCTCCCCTCATCCTCCCAATTAAACACCTTTTTTTGGGCTGGATCTTCATGTTTTGGAGTAGTTTTTGGCTGATTCTTAACTTTTTGCAGTTTGCAGAGGGGGTTTATCTCCCTATTTCTAAAGGGTTTTTTGCCTGAATCTTGGTGGTTTGGGTTTTTCTGGGCTGAATCTCAATGTTTTGGAGGTTTTTATGGGCACAGGATGCCCGGTGAGTTCTAGAGATGGAATTGGGCAGGAGGAACCCCCAAACCAACGCACTCAGCCCTTGTTTTCCCCCCCATCAGGATTTGTCCTTCTCAAAACTTGGGCGGATGGAGGAGGAGGCTGCGAGGAAGAGGAAGATGCCTTGGGCCCCCCAGGCAGGTGAGGAGGAAGTCAGTGGCCCTTTGGGCCGGTGCTGTGCTGGCTCTGGCAGCCGAGCATGGCCCCGGCTGCAGGACAGCCCTGCTGCCGCCGCCGTCCTGCCGGGGCTGGATCTGGGGGGATGTCCTTGGCCTTCCCTGTGGGCCGGAGGCAAATCCCCTCCCTGTCCTTCTTGCTTCCTGCCCCAGGCCCCAAGCTGAGGACAGAGAGCCTGGAGGACAAATTCCCCCTTGAGAGCCTGGTGGGAGAGACCGTTTTGAAGGGCTCCCCGGCACAGGAAGGCAGCAGGGAGGAAAAGGACCGGAGATCCCCCTGTAGGAGGGTCTCCAAAGCCAGCCCAGGGTTCTCTGAGGAGGAAAGAGCCAACCTGTGCTGGGAAGGCAGCTGGAGCTTGAGGCGGAGCTCTGACCTGGTGGTCCCTGAGCAGTCTTCCAGCAGGGAGAAACCCTTCAGGTGCTTGGAATGTGGGAAGAACTTCAGACGGAGCTCCAACCTCCTCACCCACCAGCACATCCACACTGGGGAATGTCCGTACACGTGTGGGGAGTGTGGGAAGAGCTTCAGTCAGAACTCCAACCTGATCTGACACCAGCGCATCCACACTGGGGAACAACCCTACACGTGTGGGGAATGTGGGATGAACTTCAGGGAGTGCTCCACCCTCCTCACCCACTGGCGCATCCACAGCAGGGAACGGCCCTACACGTGTAGGGAATGTGGGAAGAGCTTCAGGAATAATTCCAACCTGATCCAACACCAGCGCATCCACACTGGGGAACAGCCCTATACATGTGGGAAATGTGGGAAGAGCTTCAGGCAGAGCTCCAACCTCCTCAAGCACCAGAACATCCACACTGGGGCACGGCCCTACAAGTGCTTGGAATGTGGGAAAAGGTTTCAGACCAGCTCAGATCTCCTCAGGCATGAGCAGACGCACACGGATGAGAGGCCCTTCCGCTGCACCAACTGTGGGAAGGGCTTCAACCGAAACTCTCACCTCGTCACCCACTGGCGCATCCACACCGGGGAGAGGCCCTACAAGTGTGGGGAGTGTGGGAAGAGCTTCACCCAGAGCTCTGGCTTGACCTCACACCAACGGACCCACCGGTAAGGCAACCCTATGAGTACCCTGACTGCAGGAAGAGCTTTGGCTGCTGCTTCCACCCCAAATGGAACCCCCTGATGGTGAGGCAACCACTGGAGTCCAGTGACTGTCAGTCTATCCCTTTCTACCACAAAGAGCCAGTCCCCTTTCACAGGGGCAGGTTCTTCTAACAGAACCCTTCTTGGGGGTGTGTGTGAAGATTCCTGCCTTGGTGGGGACCCCCCAAGGTCACTCCTGGAGGTTGAGAGCAGAGATCTCCCCACGAGCGTTGGTCTGGGGGAGTTCCATCTATCTCTAATCAAGAATTATTGCTTTTGTGCCGGCTTTAGTGGAATGGCTTTAACAGTTGCTTTTAGTGTAGAGCACTGTCCTATCTTATCCTGTACTCCTGGTAGTTTTAGTGTTTCTATTGTGTAGTGCATAATTCTGATGAAGATGTTTCATCTGATGATTCGTAACCCTAAATAATTCCTTTCTATCAGTAGATCTGATTTGCCATCATTAAAACCTTGGGGACAAACGTTATTCAGTCACACCTCTGTAATTCCTCTAAACTGAAAGTGTTGGCATGATCCAAGGCTGAGATTGGATCCAACAGCCCCCAGCACCCCACAGTAAGTTAGGAGCTCAGCGGGACCACCCCTCTTTCCTGATGTCCTTGTGCCCAAAGACCCCCATGGGACCATCGGACCCGCCAGACCACCCTTCCTTTTCCACCCTTCTTCCTGTTCCTCTCACTTTTCCATAGTCCCCTTGATAAGGTTTGAAGCTGGCTCCCTGCCAAGTCTCCAAACCTTACCACTAGAACCCCGCCCCCCCCCCAAACCTCAGGGAGAAGAGGGAGAAAAACAACCAAGTAAGAAAACCCGAAACGAGAGAGACAGCAAAAGTGATATATATAAATATATTTACACTTATGTTACAATTGAAATATATATATATAATTTAAAATATATACAATTTCTCAAGGGAAGGGGAAGGGGGAAGGGAAAAGGGAACAAAACCAAAATAATATATATATCCCAATCAGTAGCCCGAGGTCTAGTAACTAAAGGGTTAGCAAAGAAAATATCCCACCACTCTCCTTGGGACAACCGAGAGTCTCTCCGGGACGATCGCCGGCAACCTCCGCCTCCCAAGGTCGACAAGGCCTTACCAGGCCTCGCTCCCCAACACGGCAGACTCAACAGCAGGGAACCTGCACCTCCAAACCGCCGGAAGGAAAGAGGGCGAAGGCCTCTCCTCCTTTCTTCTTATAATCCTGCTTATGTAAAAATCGTAGGGAATACTGGGTAAATCTGGACCCTTCCTTGGTTACAAACTGGTCACCAAGGAAGGCCTAGCCCAAACCACCACACCCCTCAATCCCCAGCCCCCCCCAGCATCACTCTGGGGGTCCCAACCCCCATTTTTACCCCCTTTCTCCCCCCTTCCACATCATCCCCCCACTCCCCAGCCCCCTCATGCTCAGTTTGGGGATCCTACCTTGCCCTTTCCCCACTCTTCTGACCTCTCCCACCCATTTCCCATCATCCATCCCCCAAACCTCAGGGCTCTTGTCATGGTTTGAGAACCCCAAAATCCAATTCCCTAGTCCAAGCCCCCTCCCACATCTCAACCCAGTGTGAGATAGTTTTTCCACACGAGACTCAAAATGGGGAAAAGGGAATATATACAATGACTGTACAAATAAATACTACAATACATGATATACAATCTTAACTATTTCTACTATGACATAAAAGTATTTACAATGGATCAAGTCTCTTCTCCCCTCCAAATAAAAGTCCAGGAGGGAAGAAGGAAAAGATCCCTTTCCACTCTCAGAGCAGCAATGTCTCTAAGGCAGCAGGTTCTCTGTCTCTCTCTTCCATGCAGCAACTGTAGCTGGATCTCTGCCAGTACACATGAGGGGATATCCAAGCCCCTCGGCCCGTTGTCTTCAAGTGAGGGTCTTCTCTTCTGTGGACTGTGTAGCAGGGACAAAACTCGCTTCACCACGTCATATCATGGGGTGTAAGACCCCCATTAAAGTCCCTTCCTCGGGAGATTCACCTCTAAGTCAGAACATCTCAGGCAACTTTCAGTTGAAGGCCTATGCCTCAGGAGTACTATCGGAGCTTCTGTGCTCTGATCTCAGGCTGCTAACTTAGCTTGGCAGCAGCGGCAAAGGGGGGGGCTGAACTGGGCAGTTCCAGTGAGTAGAAAACCCTAATGTTCATCTGAAGTGTATGAGTGGGCAGGGTGGGAGCACTGCAGGACTGAGGTGGCTCCAGGCTCTGGGAGTGGCAACAGGGACGTCACTGAGGACACGGGTGCCACCCCTGGGGACATCAGTGACACCAGAGGGACATTGGTGACATCACTGAGGACATGGGTTCTACCCTGGTGACATCAGTAACATCACAGGGACAACAGTGACATCACTGCGGACAGGGGTGCCACCCATGAGGACATCAGTGACATCACAGGGACCGCACTGACATAACTGAGGACATGGGTGCAACCCCTGGGGACATCAGTGACATCACAGGGACATTAGTGACTCCCCTGGGGACATGGGTGCAACCCCAGGGGACATCAGTGATGTCGCAGGGACATTGGTGACATGATTGAGGACACAGATGACACCCCGGGGACATCCATGACGTCACAGGGAGACTGGTGACATCACTGAGGACACAGGTGACATCCTGGGGACATCAGTGACAGAGCAGGGACATTGGTGACATCACTCAGGACACAGGCACCACCCCTGGGGACATCAGTGACACCACAGGGACATGAGTGTTATCATTGAGGACATGGGTGCAACCCCTGGGGACAGCAGTGACATCACATGGACATTGGTGACATCATTGAGGACATAGGTTCTATCCTGGGGACATCAGTGACATCACAGGGACATTGGTGACATGATCGAGGACACGAGTCCCACCCCTGGGGACATCAGTGACATCACAGGGACATTGGTGACATCATTGAAGACACGGGTGCCTCCCCTCGGGACATCAGTGACATTAAAGGGACAGCACTGACATCACTGAGGACACGGGTGCCACCCCTGGGTACATCAGTGACATCACAGGGACATTGGTGACATCATTGAGGACACGGGTGCCACCCCTGGGGACATCAGTGACATCACAGGGACATTGGTGACATCACTGATGACATGGGTTCTACCCTGAGGACATCAGCGACATCACAGGGACATTGGTGACATCACTGAGGACAAGGCTACCACTGTGGTGACATCAGTGACATCACAGGGACATCAGTGACATGATTGAGGACACAGGTGCTCTTATGACCTGCCCCAGAAAAAAGGAAGGGGAGTAACCCAGGTTCTTATCAATGATTCCCTTGGGGTGGACTAGAGTGAAATGACACTGAGTAATTGGTGTCTGAAAACATATATAGGTAGGGTTTCCTTTAACAATTTTGTTTGAACAAGTATGTTAGCATTTTGGCTGTTGTCATCTATACCATCTATGATAGGGATAACCCCTGGGGGGAAAAGGCATAAGGGAGAGAAAGGAGAGACAGGATAAGGGTAAGGGAGAGTAAGGGAAAGCAAAGCTGAGAGTGGAGTCTATAGTCACCGCCCACGGGGTCCAGCGATGGAACTTGGTAGTTGCAGCTTCCATGTCTGTCGGTTGAAGTGGTGGCCTTGATCTGTTGGGGGTGAAGGAGGGAAGCCCCCACACTCCAAGAAGTTATGAGTTATTATACCCATGGATGGTGTCCTGGGCCATGCCAGGAACCTCCAACATCTCCTGGGTCTCTGCTGAGTTTCCATGAGAGGCCTGGGAAAAGGGTTTTTCCTGCCTTTCAAGATTGGCGGGGGGGGGATGGGCTTTCATGGACCATCAGAGGTACAATACAAAAGTCCTGCAGAAGCCTGCAAAAGTCCCTTGGCAATCCTAGAATGCATAAATCATGAATCGTTTCAGTCTCTGAAAGGTGCCACCCCTGGGGACATCAGTGACATCACAGGGACATTGGTGACATCATTGAGGACACGGGTGCCACCCTTGGGGACATCAGTGACATCACAGGGACAGCAGTGACATCATTGAGGATACAGGTGCCACCCCTCGGACATCAGTGACATCACAGGCACAGGAGTGACATCACTGACCTCACTGACATCATGGTGTCAACCCCGTTCCCAGGGGTGTCCCCCCGTTTCCCAACACGTTGGTGCCACAGCCCCGGCTCGGTGGCAATTTGTCTCCAACGTGTCCCCAACCCCCCTTCCCGTGTCCCCCTGCACATGTCCCCAAGGGGGTCCCAAATGTCCCCAATCCCCCCCGACCAACCCAGAGAGTCCCCAGTGTCTCCCAGGGCTCCCCAGTGTCCCAAAGGGGGTCTCTGACGTCCCCAAAGCCCCCATGACCCTCCCAGGGAGATCCTCAGTGTCCCCAAGGGATCCTCAATGTTCCCAAAGGGTCCTTGATGTCCACAACCCCCCTGGACCATCCCTGGGGGGTCCCCGATGTCCCCAACCCCCCCCCCAACCAACCAGGGGTCCCCTGATGTCCCCAAGGTGTTCCCAAAGGGGTCCCTGATGTCTCCAGAGGAGTCTCCAATGTCCCCAAGGGATCCTCGATGTCCCCAAGAAGGTCTCTGATGTCCCCAAGGGGGTCCCCAATGTCCCTAAACCCCTCTGGACCATCCTGGGGGGTCCCCCATGTTCCCAAGGGGGCCTCTGATGTCCCCAAGGGAGCCCCTGATGTTCCCAAACCCCTCCGGACCATCCAAGGGGGTCCTCATTGTCCCAAGGGGGTCCCTGATGTCCCCAAGGGGGTCCCAACTGTCCCCAAGGGGGTCTCTGATGTCCCCAAGGGGGTCCCAATGCCCCCAAGAGAGTCCCCGATGTCCCCAAGGCCCCCCCAAAAGGGAGTTTGGGACCTCCCTTCTGTAAGGGGGGTACTTTTGAATTGGATGATCATAGAGGCGTGAGAAAGGAATCATATTAGGATGTGAAACCAGCTAGAGTATGGTACAATGTAACTTCATGGCACAGGCTAATTGTAAGGTCCATTGTGCTTTTTAGCAAGTCAGCCTGATATCCCCTATTATCAGAGCTGAGTTCTTCCTTAGTTTTGCTACATAGTGCAAGATGGATACATCTACCCTTGAAACACAATGGTAGAGGTCATACATAGGGGTGAGAAAGATGATGATGGGAGGAAGATTCTGTGGGCAGGGGTCGCTCGCCCCTTGCCCCACAAGTAGGGCATGCGCAGACTGTTGCCATGAGGTAATGATTAGGCGGTGTTTGGCTGCCACTCAGGCATCACCTTATACTACGTACTGACCCTACGTAGTGTAATGTGGAACTGATAAAATGGGGTGTCGGGACTGCTGAGTCGAGCGATACTCATCCTACCACCAAGACTGTGTTGCTCTGTGGGGACGCCCGCTAAGTATGGGTACCGACCAGCTGCTGCAGATCCTGACAACCCTGGCCTGTCTGTGTAGGTAAACACAGTTTATTGATAGGAAGTAACTGAGAGAACAAACCCTTTCTTTTTCTTTTCTTTTTTAATATCCTTTTAGTGTTCCTTTAATTCCCCCTTTTTATTATTGAATATTGTTACATAAATAAGTTGTTCATAATATTTCCCTTTAATTTCCCTTTTTACTAACCAATATTGTGTTAATAGTTATCCATAATAGTGTGTTAAGATCCCTTTTTTGGTATCCCTTTAGCCCTCCCTCCTTTCACTAGTTAATACTGTATTAAAAGCTGTTTGTAGTATTTGTTTTAATGTCACCCAATAAGGTAGTTATTTTGTATCCCTTTTTTTTTTTAGTTTTTTTTGATTCCTCTTGTTAAGTTTATTACTATTATTATTATCCTCACTGTAATAAAAGATAGTTTGTGTGTTTGAATATTTCTGGCACTTGTCTTTATTCGGGACATGTATCCAAACGAACTGTTACACCTTCCCCCCCACCAGGAGGTCCCACCCCCGTGTCCCCAGAATTTGGGGCGTTTGGGACCCCCCTAATCCCTGTCCTTTTAAATTTGGGGGGTCCCATCTTTGTCCCCCAAAATTTGGGAGCTTGGGGGCCCCCCCTTGTCACTGTCAGCCCAAATTTGGGGCTTGGGATTCCCCCTCCCAATTCCTGTCATCCCAAATTTGGGGGTCCCCTCTTTGTTCCCCAAAATTTGAGGTTTTGAGGTCCCCCATAGTCACTGTCACCTCAAAATTGGGGTTTGGGATTCCTCCCCCAATTCCTGTCCCCTCAGATTTTGGGGGGGGGGGGGGTGTCTCTTTGTCACCCAAAATTTGGGGGGTTTGGTGCCCCCCCCTTGTCCCTGTGCTCGCAAATTTGAAGGGGTTCTAGCCCTATTGCCCCAAAATTTGGGGGGTTTGGGTCCCCCCCTTGTCACTGTCACCCCGAATTTGGGGTTTGGGATCCCCTCCCAATCCCTGTCCCCCCAAATTTTGGGGGGGTCCCCTCTTTGTCCCCCAAATTCAGGGGGAGTTTGATGCTCCCTCCCAAAAAATGAAACCCAAATACCCCCAATTTCTACACTTAAAAATTCCCTTTATTGGGAGTTTAGGGGGTCCCTCCCCCTCCTGTGGCTTTTGGGGGTCCGAGGGGATACTCCCTGGGGGGAGTTTGGGGGGTCCCTCATCCTCTTGCAGGTTTTGGGGGGTCCCAGGGGGGATTGGGGGGTCCCTCCCCCTCGGGTCCTGGGGGGCTCCTGGGTGGGTCTCGGGGTTGGTTTTTGGGGTCCTGCAGGGGGGTTGGGGGGTCTCTGGGTTTGGGGAGTCCCTGGGGGGGAAGTTGGGGTCCCTGGGGGGGGGTGTTGGGGTCTCTGGATGAATTTTTGGGGTCCTTGGGTGGGTTTTTGGGGTCCCTGGATGAGTTTTTGAGTTCCCAGTGTATGTTTTGGGGGTTTTGGGGGTCCTGGGATGTGTTTTTTGGGTCCCTGGGTGTGTTTTTGCTGTCCCAGGGTGTGTTTCACTGGTCCCTGCATGGGTTCTGGGGGTCCCAGGGTGTGTTTTGGGGGTTCTTTGGGTCCTTGGGTGTGTTTTTGGTGTCCCTGGGTGGGTTTTTGGTTTTCCGGGGTGTGTTTCGGGAGGTCCCCTCAGCCCAGGGGTGCCCATTGGTGGTGAATAGGAAGGGGGTGACGTCGAGGCACTGCCTCAGGACCCCCAAGAGCAGCAACTCAGTCAGCACAAGGGGCAGCCCTGTGGCCCCTGCGTGCACCCACAGCCCTCCAAGTCCTCGGGGTACGACACCGCCAGGCACCGCAGCTGGAGGGGGAACCGGGGGGGTTCAGGGGGGAACCCCAGACCTTGAAGGACACCCCTGGAACCCCAATCCTGGGACCCTCCCAGTCCCCCTCCCAGCACCCCCAAACCCAGTGGGGACCCCAAAACCCACGGTAGCCCCCCCAGCACCCCCAAACCCAGTGGGCCCCCCCAGACCCCTAAACCCCAATGGGGTCCTCAAACCCATGGCAACCCCCTCCCAGGACCCCCAAATCCAATGGGGACCTTCCCAGTCCCCCCCGGCACCCCCAAACCCAATGGGACCCCCCTGTCCCCTCCGGGATCCCCAAACCCCAATGGGGACCTCAAAACCTGCGGGAGCCCCCCAGCACCTCCAAACCCAAGGGGGAGCCCCCAATACTCCCCTAGTACCCCCAAACCCAAGGGGGACTATTGCTTATTAATATAATAAGTAAATAAACCATACAGACGCAGCTAGCTTGGGGGTTCACTGCCAAATCCTCATTCAAATGAGACAACAGCTTATATATGCACCTCAAAGTAACGCATGACTCCTTTGACCCAATCACCATGACTATCTCACTACCCATGTGCATGGGAGTACTTTGGGACTTCATTTCCCAGGATGCCTCATCCAACATCCTTCCTAAAACCCAACTGCTAAAGGGGACCCCAAAACCCACAGGACCCCCCCCCTAGTTCCTCCCAGCACCCCCAAACCCCAATGGAGACCTCAAAACCCATGGGAGCCCCCCTTGGACCCCGAAACCCAAGGGTGGTCCCAAAACCCACGGAAACTGCCCCCCCAATTCCTACCAGGAATCCCCAAACCCCAATGGGACCCCTAGTCCCCCCCCAGCACCCTCAAACACAGTGGGGACCCCAAAACTCACAGGAACCCCCCTAGTTCCTCCCAGGACCCCCAAACCCCACCGGGACCCCCCTAGTACCCCCTGGCACTCCCAAACCCAATGGAGACCCCAAAACCCATGGTAGCCCCCCTCAGTTCCTTCCAGTACCCCCAAACCCAATGAGGACCCCAAAACCAAGGGGACTCCCCAGTTTTCCCCCCCAGGGCTCCCATGACCCCAGTGAAACCCTCTAGGGACCCCATCAATGGGACCCCCCCAGGACCCCCCAAACCAAAGGGGATCTGCAAAACCTCAGTGGGACCCCCAGACCTCACAGGACCCCCCAATTCCCCACCATGGCCCCACAAACCAATGGGACACCACCCCCAGGATCACCCAAACCCCAATGTGACATCCCCAAGACCCTTCACATACCCCTCTGGGACCCCCCAAAACTCACGGGACCCCCTAATTCCTCCCCATGGCCCTCCAAAACAATGGGATGCACCAGTTCCCCCCACAGGGGACTGAAACCCCCAAGTCCCCCCCCATGGCCCCCCAAACCAATGGAACTCCCCCAAAACCCTACCTGGACCCCCGAGAGCTCCCCCTCCCCCCCCCAAGACCTTCCCAAACTCAGTAGGACCCCCTCTCCCTAGGATGCAGGACACACAGGTACCTGCGACACCTGTGGGTACACCTGTGGTCAGGGGGTCTCTGGTTTTGTTCACTGCCACGTGTTCCTACCTGAAACCACTTTCAATCTCCTCTCCATCCCTGCACCTGGTGGTGGCAGTTCTGTACTCGCTGGTGCCTCCAGCACTCAACCCCCTCATCTACAACCTGAGGAACAAAGACCTCAAGGCAGCAGTATGGAAACTGAGAATTGGATGTTTTCTGAAGTAAGAAATTTCTTCGGCATAGCAATTATAATGTAACTTATTGCAGACACTCCCAGTCTTATGTATTTTTCTTGTTATGGATTTTTTTTCACTTGTGATTATTGCTTATTAGTATAATAAGTAAATAAACCATAAGGACCCAGTAAGTTTGGTGGTTCACTGCAAAATCCTCTTTATTGAAATGAGACAACAGCTTATATACATGGGTTCAAAGTAACACGTGACTCCCTTGACCAATTACCAGGGATACCTCATTAGCAACGTGCATGGGAGTACTTTGGGACTTCATTTCCCAGGATGCTTCATCCAGCATCCTTCCTAAAACCTGATCCCTACATGTGATAATATCATTATCTTTCTAGCAGTCTTCCTAATTCACTACCTGCTTTTCTTCTTTGATAGAGTGGCCGTGTACATGAGGACCCTGATCTCTGTGTTTAAAAATACAAAGGGCCCTTCAGTGATTTTTTTTCTCCTGAGATCCTTTACCTTTCTTTGGGCTTCAGGGACAGTTCTGTGTACAGGGATGGATAGGAAAAGACTCCTGGTATGGCAGATCTTCCAGGAAGCACCACTACTCGGTCTTCCAGAGCTGCTCGCTTTAACTTCCACCCTCTGATCTGATCCACCTCTGACTGTCGGTGTAAAGCCTGAATGCTCTGCCAGCTTGGTTATAGCAACCAGTAAGAAGCTAAAAATTCACCTGCTTCTGAATGGATTTCTGATGTTGAGTGTACTGTTTTGAAATCAGAAAATGTGGTGTTGAAGTCATTGTTAACCTTTGAGAGGGAAAAACGAGAAAAATCGGATCAACTTGTTGCTAAAAATGAGCTGCTTAAAACTGAGGTTGACCACCTGCAAAGTCTTGCTGCATCAGAGTGCAGAGAGAAACTATTGCTAGAAAAACAGGTTCCTTTTTTGGTCAGGCAACTACATAAATCAGTGTCTTATCCTGGCACTGAGACTTGGGAAACCACAGAGAACCCTGATTCTAAGTCTGAGGAGAGAAAGAAACCAGGACTTCGTACTATCCAATCTGGATTGCCAAAGATTTGTGTTTTCCCAAAACACCTGACCCTCCGTCTCTCCCCTGTCGTTGGTGCAGCACTCCGGGCACTACATGCACAGCAAGAGTTTTCTCGCTGGGCAGGAGCCACTCTGTTAAACTGGTCCCCGTTCCTAAATGGACCGTCCGAGGGTCAAAAATGAATACGGACGAAGATTCCTCGAAGATGAAAGGTACCCGCTCAGAAAGCTCTTGTTGTTCACAACAGGGCAGAGATGCAGGGTTAGGGTTAGGGTT
>NW_020885215.1:0-21906 GCF_003945725.1 Corapipo altera
GTGTCATCACAAAGCTGATCCCACCCAGATGAAAGTTTGGGGGAGATTAGGCGGAACTGGGAAAAAAAGGATTGGATATTTCGGGAAGGAAAGAGGGGCTTGGCCAACAGACAGGAAAGATTTTTATGAGGTAAAACCGGGTTCAGGAAATGCTGAGGGTGCTGAAACACTGACTGTGCAAACATTCTTAATAGACCTTAACCCTCTTTGTAACCTCAAACCCCAACACTACCCAAAGTGCTGCCCCTCCCACTGAAAGGAATCCACTGCTCTCATTCCAAGGCAGAAAAAGCCCAAACCCAGAACTCCAGGCTCTTATTTGTACTCCAATGCCCACCCCATTCCCAAACCTATAGTACCAGTATGAAAAGCCAAGCTTTAATCCTAACCCAGCCCAAAAAGCTCTTCCCCTAATCATGAAGCAGACACTACCAGCAGAACAACAAACCTCCCAAAGTTCTGCCTCATCCCCAGCCTGAGCTCTAAAGCCCAAGCCCTGACCATTAAGCACCTCCCCAGCCCTTGGGAGCAGGGCAAGGACCTGCAGGGCCCAGAGCAGGCCCAGGGGGTTGGCAGAGGAATGGGAGGTGACCTGGATCTGCTCAGCTCTGCAGTGACCCCCAGGAGAAGGGCCTGGGCTCTGGGAGGGATGTCCTGTGGCACAGGGGCTCAGGATCCAAGTTCAGAAGGCCAAGTGCACATGGCAACAGCCAGAGCTGGTGCCGAGACATCAGGGAGGGTCTAGAAATGCTGCTGGGAGGGGGTGGGAAAGCAGGAGGGGTGTGTGCAGCCTGCAAGGCCAGAGCAGCAGCAGGGCCAGGGCAGGACAGCCCGCAGGAGAGATGGCCAAGGGCTCTGGCAGGGCTGCAAGGCCCAAAGGCACCCAGACCTTTGTCCCCTTGCCTCTGGCAGCTTTGCTCAGCATTGCAGGGGCCTGCCCAGAGCCTTTGTCTGCCTGCACTCCTGGCCTCCAAGGAGCTGCTCCAAGGAGTCCCTGGGGAGGCTTTGTCAGTGCCTGCCCTCAGTGGGGCCCAGCAATGCTTCAAGGGACTTGGAGTTTGGCTTCTGACTTCTTCAGCAGCTTCTTCAGTCTTCTCTCAGTACCTGAGGATGATGGACTTTTCTCTAAACACACCATGGAGCTCATTAAAACACAGAAAAACAAATTCTTTCTTTGCCTTTAATTGTCTTCAAATCTTCAAGACATCAACAACTAATTAGAGTTGCTTTGTAGTTTAGCTAAGGAGGAAGATTTTAAAGCAGAATTCATGGAAAATATATTTTTGATGAAAGGGAGTGATTTCCACAGAGCCTTGGGATGCCAGAGGGTCAGGGCCCAAAGGATTTGGACACAAAGATAAAGGGGCAAAAGAGATTAGCAGCATTTAATTATTGACCAGTTTAACAATTATCAAGTGATTCAATAGCATTTGGTACAATTTTAACAGTGATTGAATTAGAGATTCCCAAGAACAACATTCACCCCACAGTCAATTCACCCCCGCACCCAGGCAGAGATGTGTGCACACATCAATAGCTGGGTGTAGAAAGGTGCCTCTCCCAAATTCTCCTGCTTGTCAGGGAAACACTGCCACAAATCCCTTTGTGCTTCCCACTAGACAAGGGTCCCAGCTGGAGGAGTGTTTGTGGAGGGGGATCAGAATTGTCCTGGGCATCAGCGACGATCTTTGGAGTGTTGCAAACTGGAGGGTTCCCGAGCTGGGAGAGGCTGCCAGAGGTGTCCCACTGAGAGGGAGGTGCTGGGGAGCTGCCAGGGCCTCCCTCAGCCCCGCTGGGTGTGGGTTCACAAGGGGACTGGCTTTAGTCATCTGCTGAATTTCCATCCTCATCTCAGAAATGACTGGAGTTTCCAAACTATTTGGGAATTGTATCCAAAAGTGTTCAATTTGGGTTACGATTCAGGTAGGGAATGTTCCAAGGTTTTCATGGGATGACTGATTATCCTGTGTTCCCAAACTGTTGCATTCCAGATTGTTCCAACCTGTATCATCCAGAAGCACCTGGTCCAGTCCAGTTTCTGGACCAAGAACAACATTAGACATTGCCTGTTGACTCACTGTTTCCATTCCAAGGGCTACTTTTCAGAACTCTCTCTTCTCACCCAAGTGCTCCATTTCTGGAGCTGAAGAAAAGACTGGAGGAGAGCTATCACTTAGCAGAACATCCTTATCTCCACTGAAGAGCAAACCAAGAAACGGGAACGTTCTAGGAAACATATGAATCCAACTGAAAGACTCCAAGCACTGTCCATGCAACTGCAGCAGCAGTGAGGTCAGGCAGGAGGCTGGGTTTAAAAGACTCCCCAGCACAGTCCACCTCAATCTAAGTCATTGTCTTGACTCCTGACATCTTGGGATGTTATTTTAGAGCGAGATGGGCAAGCAAATGCCAAGTGGAGCAGTTTCAGCTTTCTTTGTGGCCTGGGAACAGCTCCAATCTTTGCAGCACTAAGTGCTGTGTCATCCCTTGGTTAGGGTGAGGATGTTGGCTCCTGCAGCGGGCTCTGCTCTCCTGGGGGGCTTCTCTTCACAGGCAGGCTCTAAAAATAGAATGAAAGAGCAGCTGCAAACCCCCAGCCCTGGGGTGAGCACAAATCCCCACCCAGTGCTGAGCAACAGCTGGAGCGCGGCAGCTCCCTGTGTGAGGCCGGGGCGAGCCCCGGGCTGGATTTCAAAGGGAGTTGGGGGGTGAGGGCAATGGCTGAGGGCTGAGGGGCGATGGCTGAGGGCGAGGACACTGAGGGTGAGGGCTGAGGGCGAGGGCATGGACAACAGTGGCTGAGGGAGAGTGTGCTGAGGGCCAGGGCTGATGGGGAGGTCGAGAAGTCCCCTCCCCGTGTCTCCCGTCGCCTCTCCGGCGTCACACGCACAGAACCCGGTGCCGGGGCTTGGTGCCAGCTGCCAGAACCGCGCTGCCGATGGATGCTCACCGGGCGTGAGGGAGGTGAGGCTCTGGCCCAGGTTGCCCAGAGAAGCCGTGGCTGCCCCACCGTGGGAAGTGTCCAAGGCCAGGTTGGACAGGGTTGGAGCCAGCTGGTGTGGTGGAAGGTGTCCCTGCCCATGTGTTCTGATCCCATTAGGGAGAGACGCCTCAGCGCGAATTAAGGTGTAAATGAGACCATTTGGTGACAGTAGGTGGATTTTACGTAATACAGATTTTATTTAACAATAAATCTTTCTAATCTTCTGTCTTCTATAATTCTTATCATCTAACTGAAAGAACCTATCTCTATGTCCTATAAATATTTTTACTATGATATTTAAATATAGTCTTATCTATCTTATGTAAGTCTATCTTCCTAATAAATCTACCTAAATATTATAAAGATATATTATAATGATTATAATTCAATTAATTAATTACATAACTAGCTTAATTACATAAATTAGCTGCCTGACTTAACCAATCTTTGGTTTGTTTTAAAATAATCATATTTGTTGTCATCCTGCAGGGAGTTTCTGGGAGCAAAATGTCCTGTCGTGCTCATTCCCTGCAGGAGTAGTTGAGTATCGGAATAAGTGTCGCAGGTCAGTGGTGGAGTCAGTGTCTCTGTTGTAAGCAGTTAAGAGGTGTCTGGACCTGGCCTGGCGCTGGAGCGGGGCCTAATCCTGGGGCTGTCCCGCCGTGCAGGAGCGGAACAGCCTGCGCAGAGCCCCGAGCGCCCGCCTGAAGCGGGAGAGATGATTGGTGGGGACAGCCAGCTGCCTGCTGAGGGCCTGGGCCCCCAGCTGGGGAGGCGAGGGGCTGGGGGGGCAGCAGGGGCTGCGTGGGGCAGGGACCTGGCTCAGTGTCCCTGCCTCTGCCACCTCAGCCAGCCCAGGTCGCCGCGGGCGGCCGCGTGGTGCAGCCTGCCCAGCCTCTTCTCCCTGAGCTCAGAGGCGCTGGTGGAGCTGGTGGTAGCCCAGGGCTGCCCACTGGTGCTGCTGGATGACGACTGCCGTCGCTTCTTGCTGAGAAGCCACGGCATGGCCCCCCTTGGAGCTCCCAGCAGCAGGAAGTGCAAGAAGCCCCTTTGCAGGGGGCTGCCGGGCGCCAAGTAGGGATGAGGAATGGGACAAGGGCGAGGTTAAGGGTGAGGGTGACAAAGGGGACAAGGACGAGAATAAGGATGGGCACAGGGTAGAAAGCACAAGGCAGATGAGGTCGCCCTGTGCAGTGGTCGTGGCCTGCAGCTGCCAAGACGGCGATACAGGCGCGCAATGCTCCCAGAGCGGGATGTGCTGCTGCTCCCCGAGAGGCTACAGCAGCTCTGAGCGCCGGCTGCGGGCACCAACAAAACCGTGCCCGACTGGTGCCTGTGGTGTCACAATGGCTGGTGGAACGCTCAGCACGTCAGCGTGGGGTGTGACATAGGCCACGGTACAGGGTGAGGCCGGGCGGGACAGGGCAGGGCGGGGCAGGAGTGAGGGCGGCCCTGCTGGACCTTGTGGGAAGGAGGCGGCCTGGGCCTTGTGAGGGCGGCCGGCGGGAGTGGGCACTGCCCCGCCTCAGGGCACCCCAGGGCAGGGCCCAGGCTGCTCCCACTGGGCCGGAGGCTGTGGTAGGCGCTGGAGCAGCTCCCGCATCACCCGCTCTGGCTTTTTGCTTCAGCCTGGAACTGGGCTGCCTCTGGACACACTTCCATGAAATGAGGCTCAGGATGAAGTGGGATCCTAGCCCAAGCAGGTGGGACTCACCATAGCTCTCAAGAAATGCCCACTGAGTGCTCCAGGCCTGCCATGCCAGAATTCCAGGATGTGGGGACGTGTCCCGAGAATAGGGAGGGAAGCATTCTGGGAACTGAAGTCCCTGGACAGCATATTGAGGCACATGAGCAGTGTGTGTTGTGCTTTGGACTTATTTCCTGGTCAGCTCCTTCTTCCACCTCTCTTTTCCATTGTTCTGTTTCGCTGCCATCCAGCCCCAAAGTCTCCAAATGATGATGGAGTTTTGTCACCTCTTCTTGCAGCTGGCATTGGCTCTTCTCCAGTTTTTCACACTTCCCAAGCAGAGCGGACAGCTCTTCCTGCAAAGCCTGCTTTTGGGCTTCTGGCTGCATGCCTGTGTTAGGTTCCATGTCCAGCTGCTGGGAAAGTTCACCACCCTGGACACAGCAAGAAAAAAAAGAAAAGGGAACTCAGCATGATCTAAAGGCAGTGAAATCTGGGAAAAGCTCTCAAGGGGGTGGCCATGGCAACTGTATTTATCATCTACTGGAAACGAGCCTAGAAAACACTTGAAAGATTCCCCAACAGAAAGAAGGAACTTTAGACTTACTTAAGAATTTGGGAGACACTTCTGGCAGCAATACTTCTGGGTCCCTTGGAGCTCAGGATGAAACTCCTCATTTAGAATCTAAGATCTCCTCCAGTGTCCAGCACAGCAAATACCCTCAGGGCTTTTGTAGCAGCTGGGCAAAGGAGCAGGCTGCTTTCTGAGCAGCCTCTGCTGAGGAGAAGGCAGAAACTGAGCTCCCCAGGCTCTCCAGGAAAACTTCCTCTTACAGTTTCCCCACAGAAACAGGCAACTAGGCTCAAGAGTCACAAAAAGGGACATTTAGGACCAGCTTACTGAGGCAGAGGCTTGCAGGTCTCTCGGAAGGGCTTCAGCGCTGTTGCTTGGCTGCTGGACAGTGGCTTCCAATCTGCTGTTTCCACTTGCAAAGCTTAAGAAGAAATACAGGTCTTATTCCCAGAAAAGCCAATGCCAGACAAACTGTGCTAAGGAATAGAAGCCACAGCAGAAGTGTCCTTCAAAATCCCACTGACTCTCCCCTTGTTTCCACCCAGTCCCCCAAAGCCACAGACCCCTCACTTCACTGGGTTACTCTCTTACTGTTGCGCGTCTTCTTCCAGTTGTTTTACGGTCGGATTGGTCTCGGAAGATGCCAACGGGAGGTCCTGCAGTTTCTGGGAAGAAGTTCTTGCTTCTCTTTCTTTATCATCCAAGGCAGTCTTCAAGTCACCAACACGATGCTCGGACTGAAGATGCTTTTCTTCCTCCTCCTGCAGCTGTAAAATCACGGGAAGAATGCACAGTTGTCAGGTGAGCTTTTCCAGAGAGGAGCCAGCTGCTGCTGAAGAACTCAGGTGCTGCATGTGTGTGTGCATCCCCTCTGCCCAAAGAACTGCAATCCATTCAAGTCCCTTCAAAGCTTCACTTCTGCTCCCCAATGGACACAAGCTGGATGCCTTTGTCCTCTGTTACAGCAGCCTCTCCCATCCCTCCACTGCTTTCCTACAGCTCAGTTCTAAGCACAGACACTGCCCCTCCGACCTGTTTTGTGACCTGGGACACTTCTTGTATTCCCTTGCTTGCTACTCCAGGAAAAGATGAGTGAAATAGTCCATCTCCCTAAAGGAAGGTGTCTGGCAAGTGTCAGAGGCCAAGTGCTCTGGCACATGTGCTCAGGAGCCCAGGATTGCACCAGGGGAGCACGGGGAGTTTTCTGAAGTGGGAAAGACCCGAACTGTGGTGCAGAGAGAGGCACCCAGCAGCCCCTGAGCAGAAGCAGAGGATGCCAGAATACTGGTTTGTCCATTTTCATGATGGGTAGGAAGCAACAGGCACTGCCAGGTTTATCCCTGTGGGGACAGGCTTTCCATACCTCCGGCTCAGCCCTGTCCAACTCCTCCTGCAAGCGCAGATTATCTTCCTCCAGGTGAGCCTCATGGGTTCCAGGAACCACAAAAGCAGTCCTAAAGCATCCAAAATTTCACGGAAACATGTCTGATCCCGCCTCATTTTTCCCCTGCTTGCTCCCAAAACAGCTCTTCCCCCCTTTCCTACAAGCTCCGTGAAAGCGAAGCCAAGTACATGGAAACATTGGAGATTTTATCTTAGAAGGGGCCTCCCTAAAGCAGCCTCAGCTACAAGTTCAGGCCATGCTGTTCAGGGCTCTTTGCACTGCTCTTCAAAGTCCCCACAGATGCGGCTGCACAAACTCCCAGGGCAAGCCCTTCGACCCCCTGACCATCTCCATGGCAGGAAGTTTTCTCCTTCTGTGCGGTTGGAGCCTCTCGTGTCCCCTGGGACAGTGTTGCTTCTCTTTCTCCCAATGCTTCCCTTCAGAGCACTTAACGCATCAACTCTGCCTTGGCTTAAACCTCCCTCTCCTGCAGAGCAGCCACGCTGCTGAGCTACTGGCAAGTTTCCTGCTGGCTCTGGGTCTGTGTGGGGAGAGGGCACCACAGACAAGGCTTTCTTGCAGACCTCAGTGGGCAAAGGACAAGAGCCCCTGAGGTACGAGAGTAGCCAAGTGCAGACCTGCATTTACCAGTTCCACGGGGAACTGCTTCCACGGGGCTGCTCCTTCTTTTTCCCAGCTCATTGTCACGCCCCTCGTCTCAGTCAGGCTTGGAGGCTACCCAGAAGACCCGTGTGCTGTTTTGACAAACCCCTCACCTTTCACATTGGGTTTGAGCATGCCTGTCAGCTGCTTTTTTCAGAAGGCACTCCAGAATCTCCTCATGCTGTTGGAGGGCTGCAAGTTTGAAGGGAGTAAATCCCCACTAAAAGGACAAATAATCGCCATTAGAAAGACACAGAGAAGCTCTGCAGATGCTTGAAAGAGCAGCTTTCCCCACGTGCCAAGGTTACCTGGTTCTGAGCATCACTATTGGCATTATGCTCGAGTAACAGCCCTGCTACAGCTGTATTTTTAGAGAGGACAGCCAGGTGAAGGGCAGTGTTGCCGTCAGTGTCTGCCAGATTGGGGTCGGCACCGTGTTCCAGCAGAATAGCAATACATTCTTCCTGCTCCTGCTGGACTGCCTGGGAACAACAGACGAAAAGGGAAAGACTTCCAACTTTTCCATCCCCCTCTGTCACAACTTCCTCAGCTCCTGAACGCTAGGACAGAAGCTAATCTTCAAAGATTAGCTAACAGAGGCCTATGCCACGCCAATTGCAATATGCATGTTTCTATGGCCCAGCGATGTAAGGAATCCTGCCAGACACCTCCCCTTTAACACACCAGCACTAAGCCCCACCTCCAAGCTCAGAAGGCATTCCACACACCATCAGTGTCGTTCTCTTGAAGCTGTCAGAGAGGTTGGGCTGGCTGTTCTTTCTTAGCAGATATCTAACGACATCTGCATGGCCATTGGCCGAAGCGAGATGCAGAGGTGTCCTGAAAGTTAAACATACGCTCTTAGCCTAGACAGGCAAAGGATGAGCCAAAGCTGTGCCTCTACCCAGCACCCTGGGGACCCTGCCCAGACTCTGCTCCTCCCGCTAGCTGCTCTCTGCTGCTCTCTGCTGCTGCTGCAACCCTGTGCTGATTAGCCAGAGGGCAGAAGAGAAGAGGTGAGAGCTGAGCAGCTGCAGAACAGCCCTGCAGAGAGACTACGGCCAAGCGGCAGGTTGGCAACACGCGTTTGCAACAGCGCTGGAGCCCGGCCGGCAGCTCCAAGCAGTGAAAAGCTCAAGAGTTCCCTCTCCCAGCTGACAGGGCAAATGTCACTTTTCAAGCCTTGTCCTTAAGAGAGGGCTGCCGAGGACTACTGCAGCTTGGCTCAGAAGCAGCCAAGGTGTGCCATCAGCATCCCATAGAAGTCACCGCATCTCCTGGTCTCGCCTGTCGATGCCGACTACCTTCACATACCAGCGCCAGCACCTCAACCAGGTCAGGTCGCCGCGGGCGGCCGCGTGGTGCAGCCTGCCCAGCCCCTCCTCCCAGAGCTGGGAGGTGCTGCTGGAGCTGGTGGCAGCCCAGGGCTGCCCACTGGGGTTGCTGGAGGGCGACTGCCATCACTTCTTGCTGAGAAGCCACGGCATGGCCCTGCTTGGAGCTCCCAGCAGCAGGAAGTGCAAGAAGCCCCCGGCGGGCTGCCGGGAGCCAAGTGGGGATGATGAATGGGACAAGGGCAAGGTTAAGGGTGAGGGTGACAAAGGGGACAAGGACGAGAATAAGGAAGGGCACAGGGTAGAAAGCACAAGGCAAACGAGGTCGCCCTGTGCAGCGGTCGTGGCCTGCAGCTGCCAAGACGGCGATGCAGGCGCGCAATGCTCCCTGAGCGGGATGTGCTGCTGCTCCCCGAGAGGCTACAGCAGCTCTGAGCGCCGGCTCCGGGCACCAACAAGGCCGTGCCCGACTGGTGCCTGTGGTGTCACAACGGCAGGTGGAAGGCTCAGCACGTCAGCGTGGGGTGTGACATAGGCCACGGTGCAGGGTGAGGCCAGGCGGGACAGGGCAGGGCGGGGCAGGAGTGAGGGCGGCCCTGCTGGGCCTTGTGGGAAGGAGGCGGCCTGGGCCTTGTGAGGGCGGCCGGCGGGAGTGGGCACTGCCCCGCCTCAGGGCACCCCAGGGCAGGGCCCGGGCTGCTCCCACTGGGCCGGAGGCTGTGGTAGGCGCTGGAGCAGCTCCCGCATCACCCGCTCTGACTTTTTGCTTCAGCCTGGAACTGGGCTGCCTCTGGACACACTTCCATCACAGCTCCCTGTAACATCACATCCTCCTCTGTTACATCACAGCTCCCCTGTGACATCAGATCCTCCTCTGTGACATCACATCCTCCTCTGTGACATTACATCCACCTCTGTGACATCACAGCTCCCTGTAACATCACAGCTCCCCTGCCACATCATATCCACCCCTGTGACATCACAGTCTCCGCTGTGACATCACATCCTCTTCTGTGACATCATAGCTCCATGTGACATCACATCCTCCTCTGTGACATCTCATGTGTCCTATGACATCACATTTTACACTATGACATCCCAGCTCCCCTGTTACATCACATCCTCCTCTGTGACATCACATGTCTCCTGTGAAATCACATCCTTTTCTTTGACATCACAGCTCCCCTCTGACATCACATCCTTCTCTGTGACATTGCAGGCCTCCTATGACATCACATCCTCTTCTGTGATGTAGCAGCTCTCCTATAACATCACATCTCCACAGCTCTCCTGCGACTTAACATCCTCCTCTATGAAATCGCAGGTATCCTATGACATCACATTCTCCTCTGTGACATCACAGCTCTCCTAAAACATCACATCTCTCCTGTGACACCACATCCTCCTCTGTGACATCATCTGCTCCTCTGTGACATCACATCCTCCTCTGTGACATCACATCCTCCTCTGTGACATTGTATGTCTCCTATGACATCACATCCTCCTCAGTGACACCACAGCTCCCCTGTGACATCACATCCTCCTCTGTGATATCACATGTCTCCTGCCTCATCACAGCTCTCCTGTGATGTCACATCCTCCTATGTGACATCATAGCTCTCCTGTAACATCACAGGTCTCTTGTGACAACTCATCCTCCTCTGTGACATCACTGCTCTCCTCTGATGTTACAGTTCCCCTGTGATATCACATCCTCCGCTGTTACACCACAGATCTCCTATGATATCACAACTCCCCTGTGACATCACATCTTCATCTGTGATGTCACAGCTCTCCTTTGACATCACATTTTCCTCTAAGACTTCACAGTTTCCCTGTTCCATCACATCTTCCTCTATGACATCACAGCTACCCTGTGACATCACGTCCTCCTCTGTGACCCTGCATGTCTCCTATGACATCACATCCTTCTCTATGACATCCCAGCTCTCCTGCGACTTAACATCCTCCTCTGTGAAATCGCAGGTATCCTATGACATCACATTCTCCTCTATGACCTCACAGCTCCTCTGTGACATCAGAGCTCCTCTGTGACATCGCATGTCTCCTATGACATCACATCCACCTCTCCTATAACATCACAGGTCTCCTGTGACATCTCATCCTCCTCTGGGACATCACAGCTCCCTGGGACATCACATGCTCCTCTATGACGTCACAGTTCCCTATGACATCACATCCTCTTCTGTGACATCACATCCTCCTCTGTGACATGAGAAGTCTCCTATGACCTCACATCCTTTGCTGTGACGTCACAGCTTTCCTGTGACATCACATCCTTCTCTGTGACATCGTAGGTCTCCTATGACATCACATCCTCCTCTGTGACCTCACAACTCCTCTGTGACATCACAGCTCCTCTGTGACATCGCATGTCTCCTATGACATCACATCCACCTCGGTGACAACACAGCTCTCCTCTGACATCACAGATCCCCTGAGACAGCACATCCTCTTCTGTTACGTCACATCCTCCTCTGTGACATCACATCCACCCCTGTTACATCACATCCTCGTCTGTGACATCACATCCTCCTCTGCAACATCACATCTTCCTCTGTGACATCACAACTCCCTGTAACATCACATCCTCCTCTGTTACATCACAGCTCCCCTGTGACATCACATCCTCCTCTGTGAAATCGCATGTCTCCTATGAGATCACATCCTCCTCTGTGACATCACAGCTCTCCTATGACATCACAGCTCTCCTGTGACATCACATTTTCCTCTGTGACATCACAGTTCCCCTGTGACATCACAGCCTCCTCTGTGGTATCACATCTACCTCTGTGACATCACAACTCTCCTATGATATCACAGCTCCCCTGTGATATCACATCCTCCTCTGTGACATCACAGTTCTCCTATGATATCGCAGCTCCCCTGTGACATCACATCCTCATCTGTGACATCACAGTACACTGTGACATCACATTTTCCTCTATGACATCACAGCTCCCCTGTGACATCACATTTTCCCCTGTGACATTACATCCTTCCAGTGACATCACATCCTCCCTGCGACATCGCAGGTCCTCTCTGACGTCGCATCTATCATATGACATATGTATTAGGGAGGGTTCAGAACATACTGAAGCTGAAACCATGACACCGTTGAAAGCTCAACAAAAGCCAATATTTATTACCAAGAGGAAGTCAACAAAATGAACAAACCCAAAAGAGAGGAAGGAGGAGAGAAAGAAGCCCCCAGGACGATCTCTCCAGTTACCCAGCTGTTGCCCATAAAGTTATCTAACCAAAATAGCATGCCTGTAATTACCTATAGCAGAAGCTGCATCTTTCGAGAGTCACTAAGTTCACAAAAGCTATCTGCTTTTTATACAATTAATTGAGTGGCCACAACCTCCCAGGTGTGGCCAGCACCGCCCAGCCCAAGTTATGTAAGTGCATCTCAGTCCCACCTCCCGGTTATGTCAGTGCATCTCTTCTGCGCACGCATGAGAACTTCGGAAATCCCCTCATGCATGCGCAGTATGCTTTGAGGGTCTTTGTTAATTGAGTTTGGGGGTGCTACTTCATCCTTCTTCTTCTCAAATTCTCCTTCAAGCAACCTTGGAGGACAATTAGCCAATCACACAACACCACTTAAACCACTTTATACAAGAAGTTCTCTTCAAGGACAACTTTCCCATTTATCAGTGCTTGTTTTCCCATAACTTGGCAGGGAAAGAGCAAAACTTTCACAGGTGACGGGGCCAAACACAGACCAAAAGTATCAGCATAAATTCACCCTGGTAC
This sequence comes from Corapipo altera, assembly GCF_003945725.1. Taxonomy (NCBI): domain Eukaryota; kingdom Metazoa; phylum Chordata; class Aves; order Passeriformes; family Pipridae; genus Corapipo; species Corapipo altera. The sequence continues at coordinate 12,409 of NW_020885215.1, forward strand.
ACCACCCCAGAAAGGGGAAGGGAAGCCAGGTTCTTATTAATAAATCCCTTGAGGTGGATTAGAGTGAAATGACACAATAATGAGTGTTTGAAAACATATATACAAGCTGGGTTTATTTTAGAGCAGTTTTGTTTCAAAGGTAAACAGGTATGTTGCCATTTTGGGTGTTATCATCTATATCTTTCATCTACAGCAATATGGCATAAAGATAACCTTTAGGGAAAATGCATAAGGGAGAGAAAGAAAGACAGGATAAGGATAAGGGAGAGCAAGGGAAAGCAAAGCTGAGAGTGGAAAGATGTCTATAGTCACCACCCACGGGGTCCAGAGATGGAACTTGGGAGTTGCAGCTTCCATGTCTGTCAGTTGAAGTGGTGGCCTTGATCCATTGGGGGTGGGGGAGGGAAGCCCCCACACTCCAAGAAGTTATGAGTTATTATATCCATGGATGGTGTCCTGGGCCATGCCACGAACCCCCAACATCTCCTGGGCCTGAGCAGAGTTCCCGTGAGGGGCCTGGGAAAAGGGTTTTTCCTGCCTTTCAGGATTGGCAGAGGGGGGGATGGGCTTTGATGGGCCATCAGAGGTCTAATGCAAAAGTCCTACAGAAGCCTGCAAGAGTCCCTTGGCAATCTTGGAATGCATAAATCATGAACTGTTTCAGTCTCTGACTCCACCCCGTGATTTATGCATTCAATAATTTCTCTTCTGTGGTCGTTCACTGTGAATCTTCTTTGTGGGCGGTGCCTTTCGTGTAGTGGACAGAAAGAGAGAAGAGTAAAGAAAAGCAAGAGAGAGCACAAATCTTTTCCCAATGCAATGCAATTCCCTCCAAAAAACCCAAATCTTACAGTAAAATAGTAAGCATATGGGACATAACAGGATCCCAATAGCTACAATCAAATTTCCTAACATTAATGATGTTACAAACATCAGGATTTAATACTGACACAAATCTAATTTTCATTAGCCACGGTCTCCACCCCGTGAGTAGTCAGGGTATCCTTTAATGCATAGGGAGTGTGAGGGATTCTGTAATAATGTGTCTGTTAGAGGGGTCAATGTGTCTTGAAATTGGACCTGAAATTACACATCAGTTCATATGCAAATACATTGAGTTACTTGGGAGCTGGTACAAGGCTTTCTTATATTCTCTTCAGATAACACTTTCTTTTGTTTTGTCTAGATTTAGTTTCATTTGTTAATATTTTGAGAAATTTAGCCAAATGTAAAATTTGATGCCTTCTGAGGCAGAGGGTTAATGCATCTAATACATATTTGTATGATTCCAAATATGTATAAACTCTTGTATCAACTCCCAGGCTAAATTTGATTGAGTTTCTTGATTCTCAATTGATTGAGACAGAAATATACATATCTAAAAGCTTCTCCCAAGCCAACTTGTTTTTCAATACAAAGACAAAATAAACTTGGTAAAAAATTAAACTAGCAATACATGAAATGGCTTGTCTTACACAATCTTACCAGTGAGTTGCTCATGATAAAAACACAAATAAGTCAACAATTATTAATAAGCTGATCATACAAGCAATTTTGGGACTAGAGGAGACACAAACACAATGTTTGTGGCAAACTTTTACATATTGCAAAACTACTGAGACAAAAATACACACAGACGTGCATATCACAAAGTTATTAAGATAGAAACACAAACACATGCAAAACCAGCGCTGCAAAGAACAGTACAACTCTCCAGTCCTGTTGCTGCTTCGTTTTCTCATGGCATCCTTGTAAACTGATAACAGAAGCACTTGTGGGGGCAGTTATCTCTTCTGCCCATTACAGCAATTGAAAGCTTTATCGCTCTCACGCAGTTTGATCTCATCTGCTGGCAGGTTCCTGCAAAAAGAGGAAATCTGGCCCACTACGGACCCATTATTAAAAAGAAGAAATTATCTATTTACCCAACTCCTTTTCTTATCTGGTATGATGTCACTAGGGCAGCAATGATGGAGAAGTCTGGAACGTTCTCTTCAAACTGCATTCTCCAGCATACTGGAGCTCCTTTTTACTCCTCAGCATCTTTATTTGCTCTAGGGTGACCAAGGTGTCACAAGGAATACACATTGCTACTTTTTCTGTGGGAATCTGAAGTCAAAGTGTCAAACTCTGGGGTTTATTAATTGAGACAGGGAAGCAGGTATGTTTCTGAATGTTAGATCTCTCTCTGTGTCCATTCAATCCCACACGCCTCAAGTCCTGCACTCACACAGCATATTGAGAGTGTTTTAAGATGGCTTTTAATTGAGCCAAAGAAGAAGAAAAATATTAGTTCGAATTTTGCACCAGAGTCAAAAAGACATGTGCCCTGATTTCATTGAAATGCATCTACTCTAAGAGGCTTCTCTAAACTAATCATTCAAATTAGCTGTAAGAAGGTACATTCAAGAAAGCTCGTTTGGGGAGGTTGGGGAGACAAAGCATCCACACAGAAAAAATAAAAAAACCCAAAAAAATCCCAACCTAACACCCAACTTATCGTCTCTTTACATATTTTATAAAAAAGTGTAATTGTAGTAAAAGCTGTAGAAACTGCATTCTTACATTTCTGAATCTATCTTACACTATACACAGTGCACTGATCTATAAACCATATCTGAAAGGGCACCCTCCTCTGTTTATTTTCTGTTATTTACCCCAGAACATCACAGTGGGTTTTCCCTGCGCCCCCTTCCCAAACTGTGCTCCCCCCAGCCAGGCTGTTTGCTACCTCCCATATCATTTCACCACCGTGCAATGGCCACCACTCACTTTTCCTGCCTGGCTCAATGCCCCCCAGCCCTGCCCTGTGCAGGCAGTATGGACAGCGAGTGGGCGTCTCCCTCTAGCACACTGTCACCTCCCGAGCAGCCTCTGCGCCGCTGCGGCCGGGGCGATGCGGTACCTGCTCTTCCTGGCAGTGCAGGGAGAGCGACTCTGGCAGGCAAAGTTCTCCTGAGTCCATGTGCGCCCAGCGACAAATCCTCCGTGTGCCCCAAGGGAAAAGCAAAGTTCCCGTGGCCGACCCCGCGCAGTTGAATCAATAACACTCCAATAAATACCAACATCAGAAAAGCATCTCTTTTAAGTCCTGAAAACCAGAAAAGGGACTTTCCACATGGGTGTCCTGTCATCCAAAACTATTAGGGAAGAATTCAATAGAATAAAGAAGAATATAAGTGTTCTGTCCAAGATCCAGGTGAGATTCTCTATCTTCTAACATTTCACTGACCTTGGAAGCAAGACTTTGGCACAGAATTTATACTGGAGAAAAATGAGACCAGTGAAACCTCCTGAGCTCAGGAGAACCTGATTTTGTTGGGGAATCAGAGCTTTCACCCTGGGAAATGAAGTGCTCTGAAACAGTGGGAAGAAACCAGGAACAAAGGCTGAGTTCAAATGCTCCAGAGTAAACAACTCCTTCCTCCCCAAAAGGTCTGAGTTCCCCTTAACTCATCTCTAGACATCCCTGGAAATAAAACAGCCAGACCTTGATCCCAAGGGAAAGAAAGACAAATTCCACGGCTTTAGCTGGAACAAGGTTGGGGGGGACTGTGTCACTCCTCTATGACATCACATGCTCCCCGTGACATCACATCCTTCCTGTGACATCACATCTCCCCTATGACATCACATTTCCTTTATGGCATAACATTCATCATATGACGTCACACATCTCCTGTGATTTCATATCATGCCTGTGACATCACGTCCTCCCCTGAGACATCACAACTCTTTTGTGACATCACATCCTTCCTGTCACATCACACCTCCCCTGTGACATCACATCCACATATCTCCTGTGATACATCATCCCTGTGACATCATATCCTACCCCTGACATCACAGCTCTCCTATGACATCACATCCTCCCCTGTGACATCACATCTTGATGTCATTACCACCATATGACATCACACCCTTCCTGTGATACCTATGACATCACACCTCCCCTCGTGACATCACAACTGACATCACATCCATCATATGACGTCACATCTCTCCTGTGATACCATATCATCCCTTTTACATCACATCTGCCCTGTGATATCACATCCTCCCTGTGACATCACATCTCCCCATGACATCACAGACCCCTGTGACATCACAGTTGGCATCACGTCCCTCATATGACATCACATCCTTCCTGTGACATCACAACTCCTCTATGACATCACATCCATCATATGGCATCACACATCTCATATGATATCATATATTGCCTGTGACGTCACATCCTCCCCTGTGACATCCCAGCTGCCTTATGACATCACATCCTCATGACATCACATTCTTCCGGTGACATCACATCTCACCTATGATGTCACATTCAACATATGACATCACATCTCATAGTGACATCACACCTCTCCATGACATCATAGCCTCCCGCGACATCACAGCTGACGTCACAACCATTTTTACATCACTTCCATCCCATGACATCACATCTCCCCTGTGACGTCACAGTTCCACTGTGACATCACACCTGCCCTGTGATATCACATCGCCCCTAGGAGGTCACAACCATCACATGACATCACATCTCTCCTGTGATATCATAGCATCCCTCTGACATCACACCTGCCCCATGACATCAGATACTTCCTGTAACATCAGGAAGTCTGTAACAGCTCCCCTATGACGTCACATCCATCATATGACATCATGTCTCTCCTGTGATATGATATCATCCCTGTGACGTCACAGCTCTCCTGTGACATCACAGATCCTCTGTGACATCACATCCTTCCTTGTGACATCACATCCTTCCTTGTGACATCAAAATCTCTTGTGACATCACATCTTTCCTGTGACATCACATCTCCTCTATGACATTGCATCCATGATAGGACAACACATCCTCCCTGTGACATCACAGCTCCCCATGACATCACAGCTACCAATGACATTACCTCCTCCCCAGTGACATCACACATCTTCTATGACATCACATTCACCCTCTGTCATCACAACCTTCCTGTGACATCACATCTCCCCTATGACGTCACATTCATCATATGACATCACATTTCGCTTGTGATATCACATCCTTGTTGTGACATCAAGGCTCCTCTATGATGTCACATCCATCATACGACATGAGATCCTTCCTGTGACATCACATCTCCCTTATGACATCACACCTTCCCATGACATCACATCTGCCCTATGACATCAGATCACCCCTGTGATGTCACAACCATCATATGACATCACACCTCTCCGATATCATATCATCCCTATGATGTCACGTCCTCCTCTGTGACATCACATCCTCCCCATGACATCACAACCCCCATATGTCATCACACGCTTCCTGTGACATCACACCTCCCTCATGACATCACATCCATCATATGACATCACATCTCCCTTGTGACATCACGTCCACCCCATGACATTACAATACCTCCTGTGACAACACATCCTTCCTGTGACATCACATCTCCTCTATGACGTCACATCCATCATATGACATCACAACTCTCCTGTAATATCATATAATCCCTTTGACGTCGCGTCCGCCCCTGTGACATCACATCATCCCTGTGACATCACATCCCTGTTCTGACATCACATCTTCCTTGTGATATCACATCCTTGTTGGGACATCAAAGCTCCTCTATGATGTCCCATCCATCATATGACATCACATCTCCCCTGTGACATCACATCCAGTGACATCCAGATCCATCCCAAGGTTGGGGGGGTGTGAGACAGGCAGAACCACAAATGCCTGCACAGCCCAGAGCAGTCAGTGTGGGGCTGTGCTTGCTGCTGCAGAGACCCCCAGGGAACAAACCCAGGCAGTAGTTTTGGGGGGGAAGGTGTCCCTGAGGAGGACACTTGCCTTATTATTACTTCTTATTTGCAATACCTTATAGATCTATCATACAACACCTAAGGATGGATTCTATAGGATATGTGCTATAGATATTAGTGTTGGGTCTGGCTGAGCTGCAGTTCAGTTCCCCACAGCAGCCCTCCCAGGGCTGGGCTTGGCATTGGCAGCTGGAAGGGTATTGAGAACACCCCAGTGTTTTAACCACTGCTGAGCACAGCACCAACACTGGGACATTCCTTCCTTAGCTGAGGGTAAGACCCTGACAGGGGACACAAGTAGGCCAGCTGAGCCCAACTGACCCAAGGGACATTGCAGACCCTGGGAGGTCAGCTCAGCTCTAAAAGTTGAGGCCCGGAGCAGGAGGGGGGCATTCATTGTCTAATCGCTGCCTGCTGAGGAACTGTCCCACGTCCCCAAGCCCTGCTCCTCGGGAGTGGCTGACCATGGCTGTTCATGGGAAGCAGAGAACAAACCCTGCTATCTTTGGCTTCTGCGCACGAAAGCATCACTTTGCTTTTTGCTTTAAATAAACTGCCTTATCTCAACCCACTATTTTTTTTTCCACCTTACTCTCTTCCCTGTCCTGCTGGGAAGGGGAGTGATAGAGCGGCTGGGAGGGCACCTGGTGTCCAGTCAAAGTCAACCCACCACACACCTGAACACTTCCAGAGACTCCACCACCTCCCTGGGCTACTTGTTCCACTGTCTGAACACTCTCTCAGTGGAAAAAGGGTTCTTTAATATCTAATATGAACCTTGCCCAATGCAATTTAAGGCCATTCCCTCACAACCTTTCACTAGAGCCTTGGCAGAAGAGACCAACCCCCACCCCACTAAAACCTCCTTTCAGGTCATTGCAGAGAGCAATGAGGTCCCCCCTGAGCCTCCCCTTCTCCAGACTCAACCAGCCCAGTTCCCTCAGCCGTCCCTCAGCAGACATGTTTTCCAGAGCCTTCCCCAGCTCCGTTCCCTTCTCTGGACACGCTCCAGCCCCTCAAGGGCCTTTTTGCACTGAGGGGTCAGAACTGGGCACAGCACTCGAGGTGGGGCCTCCCCAGTGCCCAGCACAGAGGGGCAATCAGTTCTCTGCTCCTGCTGGCCACACTCTTCTCCACAAAGGCCACGATGCCCTTGACCTTCTTACCCCCCTGGGCACACTCTGCCTCATATCCAGCCACTGTCAAGCAGCACCCCCAAGTCCCTTCCTACTGAGCAGCTCTCCAGCCCCTCTGCCCCCAGCCTGGAGCGTTCCAGGGGGTTGTTGGGACCCAAGTGCAGAGCCTGACACTTGGGCTTATTGATCCAGCCTGTCCAGATACCTCTGCAGAACCTTCCTGCCCCCCAGCACATCCACAATCACACTCAACTTCATGGTATCAACAAAGGTACTGAGGGGGCACTTGATCCCCCCATCCAGATCACCAAGAACGATGTTAAACAGGAGCAGCCCCAGCCCTGAGCCCTTGGGAACCCCACTAGTGACCAGCCCCAGTTGGATTTAGTTCCATCCCCCACCACTCTCTGAGCCATCAACCACTTTGTCACCCAGCAAACAGTTCCCCGGGCAAGCCATGAGCAGCCAGTTTGTGCAGGAGATGCTGGGGGAGATGGGCTCAAAGGCTTTCCTGAAGTCGGAAGAGACACATCCCCAGTCTTTCCCTCAGCTACTGAGGGGGTCATTTTGTCATAGGAGGAGACCAGGTTGGTCAGGCAGGACCTGCCTTTCCCAACCCCACACTGGCTGGGCCTGATCCCCTGGATGTCCTGCCCGTGCCATGGGATGGGGCTCTCGGGTGCATCCCTTCTGGGCCCAGGGCCTTGTGGGGGTGTCATTGGCAGGGCAGGTCACTGAGCAGTTCCTACTGGATTACAGGGGCTTCACTCAGCTCCCCATCACCAGCTTCCAGTCCTGGGCTCTGGGGATCCTGAGGACAAGTGGGTTTAGAAGTACAGACTGAGGTAAAGGAGGCAAGAAGTCCCTCAGCCTTTTCCTCCTCCCCTGACACTGGGTTGCCCTCTCCACCCAGCAAGGGATGGAGACTCTCCTGAGCCCTCCTTTTGCTGCCCATGGATTCAGAGACACATTTTTTTGCTGTCTTTAAGTGCAATGGCCAAATTCTGTTCTGCTTTGCCCTTTCCCCTTTGAATTTTCTCCCTACATAACCTCACCACATCCTTGTAGTCCCCCCAAGTTTCCTACCCCTCCTTCCAGGGTTGATAAACTCTCTTTTTTCCCTGAGTTCCAGTCTAAGTTCTCTGTTTAATCCAGTTGTGCTTTTTGCCCCCTGGCTTGTCTTAGGGCACATGGGCACAGCTCCTGGAGCTTTGAGATTTCCTTCTTTAAGCACCTCCAGCCTTCCTGGACTCCTTTGCCCTTCAGGATTGACTCCCAAGGGACTCCAGCAATCATTCTCCCAAACAGGCCAAAGTCTGCCTGCTGTCAGTCCAAGGTGTCAGTTCTGCTGCCCCCTCCTTCCTCCACCCAGAAAGGAAAACTCCAGCATTTTGGGGTCTCTGTGCCCGACCGGCTCCGACCTGTGGCAGGAAGTATGTAACAAGGAACCATGGGAGTTGTAGTCTCCAGGGTTCTCAGACAATACTTGATTGTCATTGGTTAGAAGGTCACGTGACATGTTCAGGCGTGGTATTTAAACCTAAGCAGTTTGAATAAATGGTAATTCTGCTCTGGCACTCATTTGTGTCTGAGTGGGGTTCGTGCCTTGAACAACACCTCAAATGGCCGTCCAATAAGGGACTTCAGCGGGTTACCGGCAACCAGGAGCAGCAGCTCTGGGGAACCCGTCCGGGGGTGTCCATATCACCAAAACCAAAAGGAAGAAAAGAAAGAATTCAGCGCCCTGGGTTACCTCTGCAAAAAGGAACAAAAAAGGAAGAAAAAAGGACCAGAAGAAAGGACAACAGAGCTTCAGCACAGAGGTAACCAAAAATTGGCGAATATGGGAGGGTGGTTTACCCGTCAGGAGGGAATTACTCCAAAATCAAACAAACAGCTGAAGCTATCTCTCGACTTTTACAAGAAGAGAGCATAACCATAGAAGAAAGTAAGTTATGGGACTTGTTATATTGGATTTTGTTGCATGAACCTGCATTACCTCTAACTAGACCTTATCAAGTGTCATCTTGGAGGAAAATAGGGAACAAGATTATCGAAAAGGTCAGTGAAGGAAAAACAGACGCCCTCAAGAATTTAGCTACCTGGAAGGACAATATGATAGCTTTAAATATGCACTACAGAAAGGCAAATGCACCCAGGAGAGTGGACTCCCCCCTCCCTCACTCCTTTCCTCTCAACCCCCCCCTTCAACCCCAGCCCCCCCACCAACTGAGTGGTGCGAGGGGGGATGTACGTTGGCCAGGTGGGATGGGGGGGAGGGAGAGCCCTTGGGGGGAACGGTGCAGCAGCGGCGCCGCCCCACCCGGGCTCGGGGGTGGCAGCAGGGGGGGATGCTGGCTTTATGGCAGCGCCCATGGCTGCAGCTGAGACCGTGCCGAACAGAGCAGCGAGCGGTGCTGCTGGAGCCGGGGCCCGTTACAGAGCAGCGCCGACCCCAGGACCGTTCTGAGGGGACCGTTAAGAGGGGACCATTCCAAGGGGACCGTTCCGAGGGGACCGTTCCGAGGGGACCGTT
>NW_020885215.1:21916-34894 GCF_003945725.1 Corapipo altera
GGGCACCGCCGTGTTGCCGCTGCCGCCCGGAGGAAGTGAAGCCGCCACCCCCAGGTTCAGGCATTTCGCTGGGAAGCGGGGAGGATGTAACAGTTCGTTTGGATACATGTCCGGAATAAAGACAAGTGCCAGAAATATTCAAACACACACACTATCTTTATTACAGTGAGGATAATAATAATAGTAATAAACTTAACAAGAGGAATCAAAAAAACTAAAAAAAAAAGGATACAAAATAACTACCTTATTGGGTGATATTGAAACAAATACTACGAACAGCTTTTAATGCAGTATTAACTAGTGAAAAGAGGGAGGGCTAAAGGGATACCAAGAAAGGGATCTTAACACAATATTATGAATAACTATTAACACAATATTGGTTAGTAAAAAGGGAAATTAAAGGGAAATATTATAAACCACTTATTTATGTAACAATATTCAATTATAAAAAGGGGGAATTAAAGGAACACTAAAGGGATATTAAAAAAGAAAAGAAAAAGAAAGGGTTTGTTCTCTCAGTTACTTCCTCTCAGTAAACTGTGCTTACCCACACAGACAGGCCAGGGCTGTCAGGATCTGCAGCAGCTGGTCGGTGCCCATACTTAGCGGGCGTCCCCGCGGAGCAACACAGTCTCGGTGGCAGGATGAGGATCGCTCCACTCAGCAGTCCAGACACCCCATTTTATCAGTTCCACATTACACTACGTAGGGCCAGTACGCAGTATAAGGTGATGCCTGAGTGGCAGCCAAACACCGCCTGATCATTACCTAATGGCAACAGTCTGCACATGCCCTACTTGTGGGGCAAGGGGCGAGCGACCCCTGCCCACATCATCTTCCTCCCATCATCATCTTTCTCACCCCTATGTATGACCTCTACCATTGTGTTTCAAGGGGAGATGTATCCATCTTGCAGTATGTAGCAAAACCAAGGAAGAACTCAGCTCTGATAAGAGGGGATATCAGGCTGACTTGTTAAAAAGCACAATGGACCTTACAATTAGCCTGTGCCATGAAGTTACATTGTACCATACCCTAGTTGGTTTCACATCCTAATATGATTCCTTTCTCATGCCTCTATGCTCCATTGATCATCCAATTTAAAAGTACCCCCCTTACATGGTAGCAAGAGGGTGATAGCGAACTACTCGAGATTGTAATGCATTTATCCTGGTGTTTATCATTTGACATACACATGTTATTATACAGGGAATCATACACAATATGCATGTTATTATGCATCCAACTACTGACAAACCTATCAGCGCTTTTCGTAACCAGGGCCATCCCCATTTCCATTCACCAAAAAAGTTCCATTCATCATGAACATGTAATTGTTGAGTGAGGGTTTTTAATTTCTGGATGCTAGCATGAACAGATTCAGAATGATCACTTAAATTCATGCAACACATGCCCTCAAAATCTTGACAACCATTTCTCTGGGCTAACAACAAAAAATCAATAGCAGCTCTATTTTGTAAACTTACTTGTCTAACAGAATCTACATCTGTGAGCAATGCACTCAAAGCAGCAGAAGTAGCATTAGCTTCTTTAGCCAATCAGCATCCTAGTTTATTTAAAGAAGCCAAAGCATGAGCAGTCCCTATCTGAGATATTATACTAGCAGTTATTCTTTCAGCCTTATTCCAAAACTCTACATCAGAGTTACAGTCTGGAGTAAATCGCCGTGTGCTGCGTCTGCGTCTTCTTACTTTAGGCAAGGTTACGCTGTGTGGACGAAAAAAGGTTAATTGTCCAAAGGTACAAGGGACTCCTACAGCCTTTCCCGGAATACCTTTCCATGCTCTTTGTCCACAAATGAGAAACGGATCATTTGGGAGACTAACCGCATCGGATCCAGGAATAAATTGTTTTTCCAGAGTCTCATTACACCAAACTGATGCATTCCAGTATATGTCTCTAGGAAAAATGTCAACTCCTCCTTCATTAACCTTGGTACCTGACATATAGTTTAGGTAGAAGCATCGAGTTGCAGTTAATGTCTCTAAGATGTCCAGCTCTTGTGGTTGAATGGCTAAAGCAGGAAAATTATGTATGTATGCTAAAGACTTAATATACCAAGTAGCGTCCTTTCCGCTTTTAGCTCGCCACGATGCCTGGCACCACCAAAGAGGTTGTTGAGTTCCTGGATGTGTGCAGTTTGCTAACACAGTCTCATTATATAGAGTTCCCCACCCGTAGTTATCAATAGGTACTCCAACCAGACAGGTGCGAAAAGGACTCGTGGGAGTTACCATGGACACACATATCACGTCCGTCTTCGTCATGTTGGCCTGGGTGGTCTACACATTGACATCTAAAACAGAAGTCAGCAAAGAAACAAAGTATAGCTGATATCTTTCTGGAAGGCACAGTTGGGTCTGGAAGAGGCCCTGCTGCTCTGCACCTTCAGAGGAGAAACCAGCTCCTGGGGGCTGTTGGATTCCATCCCACCGCGTGGTCCATGGTTGGACCATGACACTGGTGAATGACTCGAACAGCATATTTATGAAGTGTCATTTCCAAAAATGTAAACAACATAATAACTGAGTAACAGCAAAAATACAGACAATAATATAATCATGTCCATCCCCAGTGAGGAGATCCAAGTGGGTTACAGTGGTCATTTACTTGGAGTCAACAGTACTTGAGATAATCTTTTCCTGGTTGGCAGACCTAGTTTCCAAGTTTGGACAGGTGAACAGGTGTGTCCAATCGTATGGACCCGGACAATGTGATGAATCTCGGGAATTTCTGCAAAATATAAAGTCTAGTACAACAGAACTTCTCATTTCAGAATTTTATAATTTGGATTCATCTTTTATAGTATGAAGTGGTTGACTGCCAGTCACACATTTATAGGCCTGTTAGGAGCCATCACAGGCAATGTATATCTGGAGTTTAATGCAACACCAGACAACATCCTGGTCTCACCAACTGCTCCCACAGAAAGCTTGCACTCTCTGTACAGATTCCAGGCCTCATCGGGAGCAAACCGTCCTGCCCCAGTTTACCCCTGACTGCAGTCAATCCCCCTTCACCTCATGGAGTGATAGTACAGGTTATCTCTTGCCGCCATGCTATAAAAGAATTTTATCCATCTTCACATTAACTATACCACTGAGTGTGAAATCATTTCTGCACTTAACTAGAATGTTACCAGTTCATCATAAGAAAATTGTAAGCATAATGCGAGCCAGAGCCCATAGGGAGGTCCACAAATATCAGTCCTTCATTTACAGTCTTACCAACCAGTTTTTCAACATAAGACTTTTCTTCTGTTAGGCCCAGCACCTCACACATGGTTATTTCACAATCACATATATTCTTGTGTAGACTCGTAAGCCAAAAGGTTTCTGTCATTTGTTGATTCCAAATAATTCTTGTCACCTGCTGTAACACTGCTGGGACAAACCACATACAAATATGAGCACTGCAAAACAATCAGTGTCTGATTTAGAATTACCAAACCACACCGTTCTGCCTGATCTTCACAAACATCACTGATGTGACATGAATAGCACAGAAATGGATCGTTCTATACAGTGATGACCATTAGGCTTCAGGATGTTACAAGTTTTATAGTTTTTCACTGTCTTCTTTCCCCCCTTAGTGGCATGTCTGCCCCATCCCAGGAGACAAAACCAAGCACAGTTGCAGACACTCTGCAGACATATGTCCTTCACTTCTTGAAGCCAGGGTTTAGCTCTAGCCTTTACCTTTAACCCTGCTGCCAGAACAACTTGGCAGCACACAGTTCAGGAATAATATTCCAATTCTGATTGTTGCTTACCAGTAATACAAAACAAAGTATACAGATTGTTGGTGCAACTCATCTAAGAAATATAGATCTTCTTATCTCTGGAACAGTAGATCCAGGGATCCTTTGGGACACGAGACCTGCTATGCAGAAAAGAATAACCAATCCATCTTGTTATTCAAGATACATGACCTGCACTGAATAGGCTAATGCAGGAGTAGTCATGGCTGTGGTAGCTGTATCCTCCCAGCCCCTGTCCAGGTTCACTGAGAATCACAAATGACAAATAAGGATCACCTGAAAGACATTGTTCATTAGACAAATCACAACATCAGGTGTGGACAAGAAACACGAGAGACAGGTACATGATAACTGAGTCATTACACCAGTTAGTAAAAGTTAGTAAACACAATTAATTATATTTAGGATATGTTTTTCTTCCATATGATATTCAGGCTGGTCTTGTGCTGCTCAGCATTCACTGATCTCTGTCTAGAATTCTTGCTGCTCATGATAAGATTTCATCAAACATGCTGGAAGCCAGCAGGGTCCTGTGGGAGACAAAACACAAACAACCCCCCCTTCCCAATACTAACAACTTAATATCTACTTGAGGTGTCATATTGCCCCTCCTCATTACAAAAGTATAATTTTATCAAGTTAAGGTTTTGTTCTGTGGGTGGGAGGCCTGGAAGGTCACCAAGTTGCTGCAACCTCTCTATGATCTCTTCTATGGGAGCCCTCGCGTTAGACACTAACAGTGGAATAATGTATGGTTTCCAGGGTACAGGACAACCTTCTAACAGTTTGTTTCACATTACTGGAATTAGAGGCTGTTGCATGTAAAGTTCAGGGCTCTGCAGCTCAATAGCTACTTTCATCCCTTCTCCTTTTAATATTTTGATTGCTTGATGAAGAGTTACCCAGGATGAACTTCTATCCTGCCATGATCTATTATTAGTAAAACGGTCACTAAGACCTTCAGCAATAACTGAAACCAAAGTTCTATCAACTCCCGGTGTTCATCTTAAACGCCAAAGGGTATTTTGTACATATACATCATTAGTTAACCCTAAAAACTGTGTGGCATCAACATCGTCTATTATCACAGAGTCAGCCCCTTGCTCCATTAGCCTAACCATCCACATTTGTGCTCGTTCCCCAGGTTGTTGAGACTATTTAGATAAAAGATTTTTAAAATCCTCTGGGGAGAAATCAGCAACTTCATCCTGCCTCACTCGGTTACCCTGGTTATCTATCACAGCCTTCCGCCATACAACAGGGGCTGCCCTTATTCTGTGTGCCAGCTCATCTACTGTTGATAACTTCTCTGAATTTTCTATAAAATTGTCCTCATCAGAATCATCACTACTACTCCATATGTTACCATCCCACTTCTCTGGATCCCAATCAGGGGAAGTAACTATAGCTCGCACCCGTGGCCCCCGATCACTTCGGTCTATTTTCTTTTGTCTGCGCCGAACAGTTCTCACAGCATATTTCTCAGCTAAAGTAGCACATTTATCTTCTACCCTGTTCTTTTCAGCCTGAAGGTCAAGTAAAGTCTGGCGTTGTACCAACTGAGTGGCCCTTACAGCATTCAGCTGCTCCTGCAGTTTTGTGCATTTTTCCACAGTTAACTTATATGCAGTAAGCAGTGCACCCCCCATTCGTCCAGCCTGTTCCAGACGACTGCTTGATTTAGTAGTAGGGGTAAACTGCTCCCAGTATTGCAATACCTCAATTGGGGTCTGCTGCCCCCAATACTCCAGAGGAATCTTTGTACATGCTTCCCACTTACTCCACAAAGTAATCCATGGCTCCTTCCCCAATTCTATTAATTCACGGGGAGGAGCTTTCTTGGGTTCATTGCCATCTATGGCCGACCCTCCTAACCACTGCTTCATCTTAATCTACTAATGTTCTCACTAACAAAACAACAACAAAAGATTCTCAGTTTTCAAGCTAAACACAATGAGACACACCAATCCACAAACTATGGCTCTTACATCACTAACAAGCTTAACTACACGTACACATCTACTCTCTACTCTAAAATCTGTATATACCAACTACAAAATACATGCTCTACAGTAACTGAATGAATCCTCAGAAAGACTTATCTATGAGTGAAACAACAATAAAACCTAATCCACTGGGTGTCTTCTAAGCTTTGATTTGCTCCACACCGAATACAATAAAAATTTAAAGTCCGATCTAACCTTATCTCCTGGCTGCCTCTAGGTCCCAGGATATATTTATTACAATTAGTACAACGAAGTCGCACATATAAGCAACAGTTGCAAAAAGGACAAATCTTAATTCTGGGTCTCAAGAAGTGTGGTATACTCACAATTAACTGCTCAGAACTACTTCCCATATGCAAAAAACAAACAAAGCATATAAAACACAAGCACTGTCACCCATATAGTAACTTAATCAACAAGAACAACAAAAACCAGTTTAAAACAAAGTAAAACAAGCAGAAGATAGGAACCCAGACACTGGCACTCCCGGCGCCCACACAGAGTTCACCACCCACACAGGGACGCGGCTTCCCAGGCTATGCTCTCCACCTGAGAATCTCCCTTTTCACATCACTCACACGGGGGACGCGGCTCTACAGGCTGTGCACTCCACCTGAAGATCTCCCCACCAATACACAGGGAAGCGTCGGTTGAGCACTCCACCAACGAATTTCCCTGGAGGGCAGTTTATTCCGCCATGTATCCTGCCAACTACGCCAATTTATGGAACAGTTCGTTTGGATACATGTCCGGAATAAAGACAAGTGCCAGAAATATTCAAACACACAAACTATCTTTTATTACAGTGAGGATAATAATAATAGTAATAAACTTAACAAGAGGAATCAAAAAAACTAAAAAAAAAGGATACAAAATAACTACCTTATTGGGTGACATTAAAACAAATACTACGAACAGCTTTTAATACAGTATTAACTAGTGAAAAGAGGGAGGGCTAAAGGGATACCAAGAAAGGGATCTTAACACAATATTATGAATAACTATTAACACAATATTGGTTAGTAAAAAGGGAAATTAAAGGGAAATATTATAAACCACTTATTTATGTAACAATATTCAATTATAAAAAGGGGGAATTAAAGGAACACTAAAAGGATATTAAAAAAGAAAAGAAAAAGAAAGGGTTTGTTCTCTCAGTTACTTCCTCTCAGTAAACTGTGCTTACCCACACAGACAGGCCAGGGCTGTCAGGATCTGCAGCAGCTGGTCGGTGCCCATACTTAGCGGGCGTCCCCGCGGAGCAACACAGTCTCGGTGGCAGGATGAGGATCGCTCCACTCAGCAGTCCAGACACCCCATTTTATCAGTTCCACATTACACTACGTAGGGCCAGTACGCAGTATAAGGTGATGCCTGAGTGGCAGCCAAACACCGCCTGATCATTACCTAATGGCAACAGTCTGCACATGCCCTACTTGTGGGGCAAGGGGCGAGCGACCCCTGCCCACATCATCTTCCTTCCATCATCATCTTTCTCACCCCTATGTATGACCTCTACCATTGTGTT
This sequence comes from Corapipo altera, assembly GCF_003945725.1. Classification (NCBI taxonomy): domain Eukaryota; kingdom Metazoa; phylum Chordata; class Aves; order Passeriformes; family Pipridae; genus Corapipo; species Corapipo altera. The sequence continues at coordinate 29,232 of NW_020885215.1, forward strand.
TCAAGGGTAGATGTATCCATCTTGCAGTATGTAGCAAAACTAAGGAAGAACTCAGCTCTGATAATAGGGGATATCAGGTTGACTTGTTAAAAAGCACAGTGGACCTTACAATTAGCCTGTGCCATGAAGTTACATTGTACCATACTCTAGCTGGTTTCACATCCTAATATGATTCCTTTCTCATGCCTCTATGCTCCATTGATCATCCAATTTAAAAGTACCCCCCTTACAGAGGATGACTATGATGGACAAATGGACAGCGAGTCTATAGAGGACACAGAAGGAGAAACAGCTTCAGGATTGGGCAGGGGGCCCTCCATAGGTTTATGGGATAAATGCAGGGAGGAAGCATCTCAGGTGGGTGACTGGACAGTAGTAAATCGACCTGTTATACATCGACCCCGGCAAGGTCCCCAGTACCAAGTTTTATCATATGAGGTGATTAAGGATTTAAGGCAGATAATTAAAGAGAGTGGTGTCTCCTCACCCCACATGTTTTCCTACCTAGAAACCCTAAGTAGCACACACGTGTTTGCACCCCATGACTGGAAGGCACTACTAAAATGGTACTAACCACTACACAATTTAGTGTATGGCTCACAGACTTTAGAGAAAGCTGTAAGGTTTATATTAATGACCAAACTAACGCTCAAATGAGAATGACCTATACTCAATTAGTCGGGGAGGGGGCACATTCAAAGCCCGAGTCCCAAATAGACTACCCCCGAGAGATATACAAAGTAATTGCAAAACTTGTATTGAAAACAGTGTGAAAGCTTCCATGCATAGACAAAGACTCTAACCTATCCTTTTCCAAAGTCTTCCAAGGGTCCACTGAACCTTACCCCAAGTTTCTGGATCGACTGCAGGCTTCCTTAGAGAGACAAACAGATAATGACGAGGCGAGAGAGATGCTCTCCAAGCAGCTCGCCTACGAAAATGCCAACTCTGACTGTCGAAGGGCCCTGCAGTCGATCCCCAAACGCGACCAGTGCACATTAGCTGAACTGGTCCGAGCTTGCCAGGATGTCGGGTCAGTCAATCACCACACAGACTCACTAGCCACAGCATTAGCAGCCAAACTGTGTGTACCCGAAGGGGAAAAGGAAGGCAGGACATAGCGAACTAAAACTTTACTAACTATTCGCTCATACCACTGCATTTTACATTGTCAAGAAGATATAAATTTTACTTGTAACATTTGTAGTTTTTTTTCTTTTCAAATCAGTTTTCTTAAAAGTGGTGTAAATTGTTTTCTTAACAATAGAAATAAAGGGCAGAAAATAGTTGTCTTAGGGCACATGGGCACAGCTCCTGGAGCTTTGAGATTTCCTTCTTAAAGCACCTCCTCCTTTGCCCTTCAGGATTGACTCCCAAGGGACTCCAGCAATCATTCTCCCAAACAGGCCAAAGTCTGCCTGCCGTCAGTCCAAGGTGTCAGTTCTGCTGCCCCCTCCTTCCTCCACCCAGAAAGGAAAACTCCAGCATTTTGGGGTCTCTGTGCCCGACGGCTCCAACCACCACATCCCCCACCAGTCCCAGAATCATGGAATGGTTTGGCTTGGAAGGGACCTTAAAGAGCATCTCAGTCCAACCCCCTGCCATGGGCAGGGCACCTTCCACTAGACCAGGGTGTTCAGAGCCCCATCCAGCCCGGCCTTGAACGACTTCCAGGGATGGAGCAGCCAGAACTTCTCTGAGCAACCTGTGCCAGGATCTCACCACCCTCACAGTCAAGAATGTCTTCCCAAGATCCAATCTAACACTGCACTCTCTTAGTGTGAAGCCATTGCCCCTTATCCTGTCACTCCAAGCCTTGTAAATAGTCTGGGATGTTTTCTCAGTTGGGTCCCTCAGTGGGACCCATTAACACTACCAGAAACTTTATACTTGGAATCTCCCTTTGGTTTCTCAAGAGGTTCTTGCAACTTTCCTCAGGATCTGATGATCAGGGACTCATCCCCAAAGCCCCCGAGGGTCACAGCTGTTGCTGTGCTGCTGAGCTGGGCCGGGCTCCTGGCACACAGGGAGCTCCTGGCAAGCGGGCAGCGCTGCAGAGAGACAGCTCTGCCCAGGAGCAGCTCCTCTGCACAGCCCAGCAGGGCTGAGGGCACTGCCAGGGCAGCTCAGGGACACCAGCAGGGCACAGATAGAGCTTCAAGGGGCTCAGCACTGGCAGGATGGCTGAGAGCTCCCTGCAGGAGCAATCTTGGCAGGGCTGCACACGGGCAGTCTGTGGCTGCAGGGCAGTGCAGGGGCAGCTCCTGGAGGCATCTCCTAAAGCTGGCCCAGTCCCAGCTGATGGGATGGGTGAGCAGGGGCTGTTTTGGGGCACTTTGGAAGAGCTGTGAAGCCAGGGGTGCGGCCAGAGTGCCCAGGGCTGTGGGGCAGAGCAGGGTCCTGCAGCCCAGGGCGCTGTGCTGGGCAGGGACTCTGCTGCCTGCCAGGGGCAGCTCTCAGCCGGCCCGGGAGCTGCTGCCAGGGCTGGGGCACAAGGGCTGTGGGCAAGGAGAAATCCCTTGTAGGTGAGGGCAGCATCCTTTTGATGCAGTGCTGTTGCAGGGTCAGACCTGCTCACAGCTCCAGATCACCACAAGATATTTTACAGGGAGGATTTGACCAAGCACACAAAGTCAGGGGCTTTGGGTAGGCATTGGGACATAGAAATTGTTCTGTCAGTTTAGGAAAAAGCACTTAAATGCAAAGTCTTTTCCTCTCAGACATGAAGAATTCAAGGACTCTCAGAAATCAGACAGGATCCTGGGCAGTGCTGAGCTGTGGGGTGAAATCACAGCCCCACGAAGCCCCTGAAGCTTGAGGGCTTTGAAAGATTACAAAGTGTTAGACCGTTTTCCAGGAGAACAGTAAGGCTAACTAGATAGTTCCCATGGTCACAGCCTTGAGATATAAAGAGTACAAGGTCAGAGCTGTTTGGCTGAAGGCAGCTGCTGGATGCCTAAGTGTTTTTGCAAGAATATGTTTATATTCTATGTGGGAAAGTAGAAGTGAGCGAGCTCAGTAAAGGCTGTGCTGTGGATCCCCTGTGAGCAGGGACAGCACAAAGCCTTTTCCACGTGCCTCCCTCACCTGGCTGTGGTCTCCCTGTTTGTCAGCACTGCCATATTTGCCAACTTGAAGCCCCCCTCCATCTTCTCCCCACCCCTGGATCTGGCCCTGTCAGTTCTGTACTCAGTGGTTCCTCCAGCACTGAACCCCCTCATCTACAGCCTGAGGAACCAGGAACTCAAGGATGCTCTGAGAAAAATGATGACTGGATGCTTTCCAGGAGCAATCAAGTGCCTGTTTTCTGGTGTGTAGCATTCAGAATGGGACTCACTAATGACCCAACCTTTCTGCTCAGGTTTTTTGTGGAGCTCATTGAGTTGTTCTCACAATAAGTTTCTGTGCAATTAAATATTATTATGCACCGGCCTTCTAATTTAGTGTTCACCTTTTGACCCAGAGATGTATAAATGATGAATTGTACTCTCTGAGTATTTAAACCATATAAAGGACCCTGCAGTGCCTTCTTTGTCCAAGATCCTTCTTCTTAGATGTTCCCAAAGGACAGCACAGTGCAGGACAGGGTGTATTTGCAAACGGGAAGGGGACAATAATCCCAGCCCAGCAGCACTGCCAGGGAGCAGCAGTGCTTGGTCTGTCCAGAGCTGCTCTCTTGCCACTCCCACACTGTCCTCCTGAGCCCCTTTGTCGCTGTAAGGCCTGAGGGCTCTCTGAGCACAGTCCTGGGGGCTGGAAGCCCTTGGAGCACAGGCAGGGACAGGCCCTGGGAACTTGTGAAGCAGAGCTGGGCTCCCTTCCAGCATCTCCAGGGTGCTGTGGGATCTTCTGAGGGCAGGGCATGGACTGGGGTACTTCTTCTGTCACCTTGCTCCAGGGCTGGAACTCTCCTGCAGTGTCACCATGACACTCCTGCTCTCTGCTTTCCAGGTTCCATTTTCAGATCCAATCTTCCCCTCCTGTTCACAGGGACATCCTGGGAGTGCTTCAGAGCTGCCATCCTGGGGTAGCTCCTGCCCAGCATGGGCAGGCACAAGGTCTCTCCCCCTGCTCCTCTCCCCTCCCCAGTGCCACTGTTTTCTGCAGCCTCCTCATCCTTGCCCAGCACAGCCCTCCTGGCACAGTTGGACACAGCCCTTGTTCTACCCCCTCCTCAGGCACCTGCCCAACCCCCTCAGCTCCAGCCTGATGCCCAGAAACCTTCAGGGCAGGGAGGCACTGGGCAAAATGCTGAGGAAACCTTTCAGCTGCACTCAAATCCAATTGCAGGGGTTGACCTCGAGGAAGAAATCCCTTCTCATTCTCCAGAACCACCAGGACAACCTGTGGTGTGTCCTGGGCACTCCTCTGGAAGTGTGGGCTATGGAAAAGGTTTTGGTGTCAGGGATATTGAGAAGGCTGGGCAGTGTCACTGGGAGACCTCTCCCAAACCCTTGGAAAGGCCAGAGCCAGCCCAGAGCTTCCTGAGGCCTTGGCAAAGGCAGACATGGAAGCAGTCTGCAAACAGGGCAGCAAGGAGGGTTGGCAGAGTTCCACACTGCTCAGGCTCAGCAGGGAAGGGGATAGGGCAAGTCCTGCTGCAGCCATTGCCAGGCATGGGAAGGACAAGGCAGGGATTGCAGAACCCCTGTGGGAGGGAATAGAAGAGGATGTTGTGTGCCCAGACTTCAGCAAGGCCTTTGACATGGTCTGCTGTGCTCTCTTAGAGCCAGACTGGAGAGCAGAAGTGGAAGATGTGGTGGATGGGAATTTGGTTGAATGCAGAGTGTCCAAAAAAATCCATGGTACAAAGTCCTCTTGGCAGCACCTTCCTGATGAAATCCTTCAGTGACCAGCCCTTGAACACCACTGTAGAACATCTTTATTATCTTTCTGTACAATGGGACCAAATGTATTTTCAAGTCCTTTGTGGATGATGCCAAATTTCAGGGAGCCCTTGAGCAACGTGTCCTGGTTTAAAGACACATCTTGGGGAGGGAAATCCAATCAAATGAACTCACTCCCCTTTTATTCCCCACCAATACAGGGAGACAAAAATACCAGGAGGTATAAGTGAAAAAATAACAATTTACTGACCAGAAATATAGCAGCAAAACCAACAATGCCAACAGAACAGTTCAAAGCAAGAGCAGAGAGAGAAATTGCCTCCTCTCTCCCCCCCCGCCCCAACTCCCTTTTGTCAAGACAAAACCAGGGATCAACAGGTGCCTCCCTTCCCCCTCTTCCCCCTGAATGAACAAAGAACAAAAAACAAAACCAGGGGAAAGAGGGGGCAAAGCAAACTCTGGGAAGCTCTCTGGCCTGAGCTCAGTTGTGCTGCCCAAGAACACGCTGACACCAGAGGTGTCCAAGCGGGGCAGAGCCGGTCCGTGTGGCAGGGGGGGAGGCAGCAGCTCTGCTTGATCCCATGGAGTTCTGGGGAGGCACAGGGGGTGCCAGGAGACTCTTCAGTGTCACTGTGGCCCCTTGGTTCCAAGAGGTTCTACAGTGTGACAATGGTCCCTTCACTCTACAAGGTTACGTCCTCTCACAGGGTCCCCTTGGTTCCAGGAGGCCCCTCAGGGTCACCAAGCCCCCTTGATTTAATGAGCTTGCACTGTGTCCAAATGGCCCCGTGGGACCACAAGGTTCCACAGTGTCCG
>NW_020885216.1:0-728 GCF_003945725.1 Corapipo altera
CGGAAAGGGTGAAAGTTTGGGATCCCTTTGTGTCCTGGAACGATACAAAAGGGAGAGGGGAAGGAGAGAGGAGGAAATATTTGAGTCTGGGATCGATTCCTGGAGCTTCTCCCCTTTCATTGAGGGCCCAGGGCATGGGGGGGGGGGGGGGGAGGGAGAAACCCACCCCAGTGTTGGGGCCCTTTATCCCCAACCTGGGGAAGGGAATATTCCCGGGGGGGGGAAGAAGCCGAGCCCGGACCCTGAGGAAAAAAAAGAACACCTTTTCTTTTGGAGTCATTAGGAGGAGATAAAGGTCTGGGTTGGGGTTGGGGACCGGCTGCTCCTGCCCAGGCACCTTCCCGGGCTGAAAAGGCCCTTTAATGATCCTTTCTGCTCCCTTTGCTGCGGCAGGGAAAAAGAGGGAAAAAAGGCTCATTTCAACAGCCCTTATCTGATCCTTTTCTGATGGGGCTTTCAGGGAGAGCCTCATTCACCGCCCGGAGCTCCTATTCAGCACGAGTTTCTCTCTTTCAGGACGAGTTTTTCTCTCATTCAGGACGAGTTTCTCTCTTTTAGGATGAATTTCTCTCTTTTAGGACAAATTTTTCTCTCGTTTGGGAGCAGTTTTTCTCTCATTCAGGACTAATTTCTCTCTTTTAGGACCAGTTTTTCTCTCACTCAGGACAAGTTTCTTTCTTTCAGGAGGGTTTTCTCTCTTTTAGGACGAGTTTTTCTCTCATTCAGGA
>NW_020885216.1:738-3936 GCF_003945725.1 Corapipo altera
CAGGAGGGTTTTCTCTCTTTTAGGACGAGTTTTTCTCTCATTCAGGACGAATTTCTCTCTTTTAGGATGAGTTTCTCTTTCAGGAGCAGTTTTTCTCTCTTTTAGGACAAGTTTCTCTCTTTCAGGACCAGCTTTTCTCTCATCCAGGACGAATTTCTCTCTTTTAAGACAAGTTTCTCTCTTTTAGGACCAGCTTTTCTCTCATCCAGGACGAGTTTCTCTCATTCAGGAGGGTTTTCTCTCTTTTAGGATGAGTTTTTCTCTCATTCAGGACGAATTTCTCTCTTTCAGGATGAGTCTCTCTCCTTCAGGATGGTTTTCTCTCTTTTAGGATGACTTTCTCTTTCAGGAGCAGTTTTTCTCTCATTCAGGATGAGTTTCTCTCTTTTAGGATGAATTTCTCTCTTTTAGGACAAATTTTTCTCTCGTTCGTGAGCAGTTTTTCTCTCATTCAGGACGAATTTCTCTCTTTTAGGACCAGTTTTTCTCTCATTCAGGATGAATTTCTCTCTTTTAAGACAAGTTTCTCTCTTTTAGGACCAGTTTTTCTCTCATCCAGGACGAGTCTCTCTCATTCAGGATGGTTTTCTCTCTTTCAGGACCAGTTTTTCTCTCATTCAGGATGAGTTTTGCTCATCCAGGACAAGTTTCTCTCTTTTAGGATGAGTTTTTCTCTTTCAGGAAGGTTTTCTCTCTTTTAGGATGAGTTTTTCTCCTTCAGGAAGGTTTTCTCTCTTTTAGGATGAGTCTCCCTCCTTCAGGAAGGTTTTCTCTTTTTAGGATGAGTTTCTCTCTTTCAGGAGGGTTTTCTCTCTTTTAGGATGAGTTTTTCTCTCCCTCAGGACGAGTTTCTCTCATCCAGAATGAGTTTCTCTCCCTCATGACCAGTTTTTCTCCCTCAGGACAAGATTCCCATGGAACACAAACCCCTGAAGGGTTTTGAAGGGATCTCTGCCTATCCCACTGTGGATATTCCCTGTCCTGGGACAGAACCAAGTGCTGGGACATTCCGTGTCCTGTGTCCTGAGACAGGACCAAGTATTGGGACATTCCCTGCCCTGGGATGGGCCCAAGCAGTGTCTGGGATCTGTTATCCCAATCCCAGCGTGTCCATGGCCTCATCCAGCACCTGGGCCGTGTTTCTGGGAGAGCTGGAGCCCACGTGTGGGGCAGGAGGACCCTCACCCTCTTCCCAACCCCAGCCAAACGAGCAGAACATGATTTTTTCCCCCCTCTGGAATGCCGGGAGCAGCTGTGGGTCGTTAGGATCCCAGTAGGATCTGGTTTGAGTTCACACCTTGGGAATTAGGCCTGGCTGGGCTGGGCCGGATCAGCCTGGGCTCTGCTGGCACCTCAGCACAGGTTTGGGATCACGTTCCTGCTGCCCTGAGAAAAACCTGGGAATTGGGAATGGGGTTTAAGGTTCTTTGGGCTGTGGCTTTGAAGTGGCAGAGGGCAGGTTTGGTGGGATACTGAGAAGGAATTTTTTGAGGTCCTGGCCGAGGTTGGGCAGAGAAGCTGTGGCTGCCCCTGGATCCTTGGAAGTGTCCAAGGCCAGATGGGAGCAACCTGGGAGAGAGGAAGGTGTCCCTGCCCACAGAACTGGATCTTTAAGGTCCCTTCCAACCCAAAGCATTCCAGGATTCTGGAGCCCCTCTGCTCTGGAGCCAGGCTGGGAGAGCTGGGGGGGGTTCCCCTGGAGAAGAGAAGGCTCCAGGGAGAGCTGAGAGCCCCTGGCAGGGCCTGAAGGGGCTCCAGGAGAGCTGGAGAGGGACTGGGGACAAGGGAGGGAGGGACAGGACACAGGGAATGGCTTCCCACTGGAAAAGGGGAGATTTGGGTGGGATATTGGGAAGGAATTGTTGGCTATGAGGGTGGGGAGGCCCTGGAATGAGTCTCCCAGAGAAGCTGTGGCTGCCCCTGGATCCCTGGGAGTGTCCAAGGCCAGGCTGGAGCAATGTTGGACAGTGGAAGGTGTCCCTGCCCACGGCAGGGGTGGAACTGGATCATCCTTAAGGTCCCTCCCAACCCAACCCATTCCATGGATCCTCTCATTCCACGATTCCATGATTTTTCCCCCTCAGTCCCCTGGAGGACTCTCCTGTTCCCCTCAGTCCTGATCAGAACCTTCCCCTTCCAGGACAATAATTGTCATTAAAAGCAGGGAATCCACCCAACCCCCTCACCCTGGGGGCACCTCCTGCTTCTTTGCTTTGCTTCTCCCCCAAATTTTGTCTCTCCCACCTTTCCTTAGAAACCCAGTGATGATTCCCAAGCTCCTGACCGTCCCCAAGCTGGATAAATTCCCACCCCAGAGCTCAGCAGAGCCCTAAAACATCCCTGAAAAAGCAGGAAAAACCCTGAGCCCTCCGTGTCCTCCCGCTCGGGGACAACTTCGTGGTGACCACACAGAAAATAAAGGGAAAAATTGAGAGTTTTCCAACAATTCCTCTCAGGGGACAGAAATCCAGGGATCTCTGCAGCCCACAAACCACTTGCTGAGGGTTAAAGTTGCTGAAAATCCGATTTGACCTTCTCAATGGAGTTAATGAGCCGGAAAACTTCCTGTGGATAATCCAATGAGGTGGATAAAAAGGTCCTGAACTCCTTGGCGGGAAGTGGATGGTGGAGAATTCCCTCCCCCTGGAATCCCCGCGGGCACGGCAGCACAATCCCAGCCCTTCCTTCCCGGGATTTTATGGGATTGGCAGAGGGGCTGTGGAATTTTTCTCTGTGGCCCAGGGACTTCTACGGGAAAGCAGAGTAGAAATTGATAATAAAAGGTCTGTTATAAGTAATGAAATATTTCCTGTAAATAATAAAACAGCTACTAATAATCTTATAATAAAATAGCTACTGATCAAATAATAGATGAAACAAAAGAAATAACGATAAGATATCTACTCAGCCAGGAGGGGGAGGTTGTGAGATACAGGAGAATTTTGTGCTCTTAAATTCATTATTCCATTATTTTTAACTCCAGTGTCCATCAGGAACCCTAAATACAATGTCAGGAGGTGGAGATTGTGAGACACAGGAGAATTTTCTATTCTTAAATTCATTAATCCATTATTTTCAACTCCAGTGTTCATTAAGAATCCTAAATATCTGATATGTCAGTGAGGAGGTAGAGATTGTAAAATACAGGAGAATTTTGAATTCTTGAATTATTGATCCATTATTTTTAACTCCAACATC
>NW_020885216.1:3946-5100 GCF_003945725.1 Corapipo altera
ATCAGGAATCCTAAATATCCACTGTGTCAGTCAGGAGAAAGAGATTGTAAAATATAGGAGAATTTTGTGTTCTTTACATTTATTAATCCATTCTTTTCAACTCCGATATCCATCAGGAATCCTAAATATCCACTGTGTCAGTCAGGAGAGAGAGATGGCAAAAGAGAGGAGAATTTGTGTTCTTTATATTTATTAATCCAGAATTTTTATCTCCAATGTCCATCAGGAACCCTAAATACTATGTCAGGAGGTGGAGATTGCAAGACACAGGAGAATTTTCTATTAAATTAATTGATCTGTTATTTTTAAGTCCATTATCCATCAGGAATCTCCAATATCTGCTCTGTCAGTCGGGAGGTGGAGGTTGTAAAATGCAGGAGAATTTTGTGTTCTTAAATTATTGATCCATTATTTTTAACTCCAACATCCATCAGGAATCCTAAATATCCACTGTGTCAGTCAGGAGAGAGAGAGATGGCAAAATACAGGAGAATTTTGTGCTCTTAAATTCATTAATCCATTATTTTTAATTCCAATATCCATCAGGAATCCTAAATATCCACTGTGTCAGTCAGGAGCTTAAGTTTGTAAAATATAGGAGAATTTTGTATTCTTTACAATTATTAACTCACTGTTTTTATCTCCAATATCCATCAGGAATCCTAAATGCTATGTGAGGAGGTGGAGATTGTGAGATACAGCTGAATTTTGTATTCTTTATATTTAATAATCCACTGTTTTTAACTCCAATATCCATCAGGAATCCTAAATGTAGCCCAGGACTCACTTGTGCGGAGTTGAACACAACCTTGACTCATCACCTGTTAAACTCTTTCACTTGATTTTATTTTGTTCTTATAAAACAAACTCAGAGGGAAATAAAACCTTTTCTGAACTTCCAAGATGTTTCTCCCACCCCTTGTCCAAACCAAGCCCTGGAACATCCTCCCCTGGCTTTTCCTTCCAGCTTCCAGGGGGTTATTCCAGAAGGTTTCATTCCAGTTTGGGGCTCCAAGTTCATCGTGATTTAATCCCAAGAATTATTCCCAAGGTTTGGGAGCTCCCTGGAGAATCAGGTCTCTGGTGGAGCTGGTTGTGCAGGCTCCTGGGAAGGTCAGGGGGATGTTTGGGATGGGGATGTTTGGGATGGGGAT
>NW_020885216.1:5110-7851 GCF_003945725.1 Corapipo altera
GGGGATGTTTGGGATGGGGATGTTTGGGATGGGATTCCTCCTGCCCTAAAATATATTGGAAATCAGCTGCTCGTCCCTCCCTCAGCAGATGCCAAATCCTTCCAAGGACTGGAAGTGTCCAAGGCCAGGTTGGAGCAACCTGGGAGAGTGGGAGGTGTCCCTGCCCAGGGCAGGAGAGTGGAAATGAATGGCCTTCAAAATCCTTTCCAACCCAACCCATTCCAGGATTCTGGAGCCCCTCTGCTCTGGAGCCAGGCTGGGAGAGCTGGGAGGGTTCCCCTGGAGAAGAGAAGGCTCCAGGAGAGCTGAGAGCCCCTGGCAGGGTCTAAAGGGGCTCCAGGAGAGCTGGAGAGGGACTGGGGACAAGGGAGGGAGGGACAGCACACAGGGAATGGCTTCATATTGGAAAAGGGGAGATTTAAATGGGATATTGGGAAGGAATTGTTGGCTGTGAGGGTGGGAAGACCCTGGAATGAGTTCCCCAGAGAAGCTGTGGCTGCCCCTGGATCCCTGGAAGCATCCAAGGCCAGGTTGGAGCAATGTTGGACAGTGGGAGGTGTCCCTGCCTGTGACAGGGGTGGAACAAGATGAACTTTAAGGTCCCTCCCAAGCCAAAGCATTCCAGGATTCCAGGGCTCCCTGATTCTCTTCCAGACCTTTCTAATCCCACACCCTGACTTGAGCCCCTTCCCTGAACCTGCCCAAAGCTGCTGCTTTCCTTATTTTCCATTGTCAGGTTTCCAAACTCTTCGGGATTATTGTTCCTTTTATGATGAGCAGTAAAACCCTCGGCCTTTGGGACTTTGTCCTTCCCAGGAGCCTGGAAGGGAAATCACCTCAGGTTGCTCCAGGGCAGGTTTGGGTTGGATTTTGGGAAGAATTCCTTCCTGGAAAGGGCTGTCCAGCCCTGGATCCCCATCCCTGCAGGGGTTTAAAATCCCCCTGGATGTGGCCCTTGGGGACAGGGGCAGTGCTGGGGGACGGTTGGACTCGAGGGCTCCAAGGGCTTTTCCAACCGAAACAATTCCATCTTTCCAAGTCCACCTCTCCAACCCCACCTCCCCATCCCTGGCTGCTCATCGTGGTGAGGGGAAAATTAGGGAATGATGAAGGAGTTGGATGAAGGGGAGGCTGGAAAATCCTGGCTGTGACCTTTGGAGCTCCCCCAGCGCTTCCCATCCCATCCCATCCCATCCCATCCAATCCCATCCCATCCCATCCCATCCCATCCCTCCCCAGCTCCTGCCCTGCTCCACCCAAGGTTCTCCCAAATAAACACACTCCTGGAGATGTGCCTTGGATCTCCTGAGGGGGAGAATCCACCCTCATGTCACGCCAATCCCAATTTTTTACCCTGTTTTATGCTCACAAGGTGCTTTTCCTTATGTCTCATCCAACCTTGGAGACTGGAAGTTGGGCCTTTTCCTTCTGCTCCCAGAAAGGTGGAAAACACTCTGGATTCCCCATGTTTTGCACCAGAATAAATCCCTGTCCTGTCAAACACCAATATAATGAGTCCAAAATAATCAATTTTTTAAATTTCTCTCCATACTTTAATTAACATCATCTTTATTGGCACTTCCTATAAATTATTGTTTATAAATTTCTTCATATTTTGACCTTTTTGCTGATTTTCTCTCTGTTTTTTTCCTGTTTTCCCCCCTTGTTTTTCCTGCACATTCAGGTCACATTTTCCAGCTTTCCTCAGCAAATCCAAGGGCTGGAGGCTCCCCTAAATGAGAGCTGCAATCCTTGCACAACCACTCGCTTCCAGATGCTGGGGATTCCAGGAAAACCCCTGGATGTTGGCAGCTGGGAAGAGCTGGATCAGGGCTGAGAGAAAGGGAAAAAATAATGGGAGACAATTAAGAAAATGGCTAATTTAGGGTGAATACCAGGCAAGGAATGCCAGGAAACAATCCTTTCCAGTGTATTCTTTAAGGCCATGGAGCAATTTGAAGGGAGAGACGGGATCAGTGGGACCAAAGCCCTAAATGAGCTGTCGGGACATTCCCATTATTGGAGTTTTTTTCCACATACAATACCTTTTCTTGCCTTATTTTCCCTTGATCTTTGTCCCTTCCTTTCTGCTGAGGAGAATTTTGGTTTCTGGAGGTGTAAAAGTTTATCAGAGCATGATCTAACCCGTGTTGGCTCATCCTCATGGAGGATTTTTGGGATGTGAAGAGACAGGACTTGTCCTGACCAGTGGAGCACATCCAGCAGCTACTGGGAGCAACTGGAATCTGCTTCCCAAGGGCTGTTTGGAGGCTTCTTTGGGAATCTCATCCCATTCTTTGGTGACCATCAGGACAACACTGGAGAGCTGCTCCATCTCAGTGTCTTCCACGGGGAGATGCCAAAGGAAGGATAAAAAGCAGGGAAAGCATTAAATGATGATTTCCCGGATATTCTCTGGAGCTTGGGAAGTTTCTGAAGAGATTTGAGGTCTTGGATTTAACATGAGGAACCACCACATCACAGATTTCACCTCCCATCACAAATTTAACCTTCTATCACAAATTTAACCTCATCACAGATTTCACCTCCCATCACAAATTTAACTCCTTATCATACATTTAACCTCATCACAAATTTAACCTCCTATCACAAATTTAACCTCCTATCACAAATTTAATCCCATCACAAATTTAACCTCTTATCACAAATTTAACCTTTTATCACAAATTTAACCTCCCATCACAAATGTAACCCCAACAACAATTTAACCCCTTATCACA
>NW_020885216.1:7861-15026 GCF_003945725.1 Corapipo altera
CAGCTTTAACCTCCCCTCCCAAATTAACCCTCCTTTAACCGCCCCTGTTTTGATCATTTCGGCCGCGAGCGGCGGCGGAACATCCAAAGACTTTCCCATCCCGACTTTTCCCCCCCCCTTTCCGACGTTTTTGGCTGTTGGCTAATGAAGGGTCAGGGTTCATTTGTTCCAACCCCGAACCTGTTGATCAGAGGTGAGCAGGCGAGCGAGAAAAGCCGGGCCTAAAACACCCCGAGCCCGCCAAGGCCTCAACCGGCCGTGACCTCCCGCTCGGGCCATTCCAGGGGGGAATAATCCAGCCTTTCCTTCCCCCTTCACCAGAGTCCCCCCAGAGCCAGAGGGGGGTGCCCGGGGGTTACTCAGGGGTGGCTTCCCAATGTTCATCCCCGCCGGAGCCGGGGGAACCCCCCGGAACAGGAGCCCCCCGGGAAGGGCTGGGGCAGCTCTCCCGCTCCCGGCGCAGCAGGAAGGGGGCTCGGGATGAGTCCTGGTTGATTAGGGCCCTGATTAGGCAGCTCCCCGGCGGGGGTTCCCATTGAACTCCGGGAATGGGACGGGGGAGGTTTCCCGAGTTAAAGGAGCGCTGGCCCAGAAGTTGTTCCTGCTTAACGTGTGGATTTGGGAGAGCCATGGGAGAGCAGGTCATTAGAGGGTGACCTGCCAAGTTGAATCAGTCACCGACAGTCCCCCCATGGGGCAGGAATATTCCCTAATATTCCCTAATAGTCTTGCTTCAGGTGATTCCAGGACCAGGCAGGGGGGGAGCACCGAGTCAGCTCCAGGGGAGGTTTGTCCTGAGCAGTCTTGGTTCAGGTGATTCCTTGACTTCCTAAGGTGTGGATCCTTCATTTTCCTGGGATCTCTTTCCCAAGGATGAGGGGGAAAAGGCTTGATTTGTTTTGTTTCATGAACCACAAATTTCTAGTTTAAACCCGATCAGAAATGATCCATTAATTCTGTTCCAGGTTCTCTCCCTCCTGGAGACTCCCCTGGCAGATCCAGTGTCGTAACAAGGTGATCAACCAAATGGGATTTTCCCTTGGAAGATTTGGGAGAGCCGTGGCAGAGCAGGTCATTAGAGGGTGACCTGCCAAGTTGAATCAGTCACTGACAGTCCCCCCACGGGGCAGGAATATTCCCAAATATTCCCTCTTGCCTTTGGGATGAGAGACCTCCACTTATTGCATGTATTATTCATTTATATGTTTTATTTATGCTGGTGTCTGAGGTGGAAGGTGCTCCAGGACGAGGAGGCATCTCACTGCCTTCCTGGGTGCAGATGGATGTGCTCCAAATCCTTCTTTCCCTGCCTCCAAGGGGATTCCCATGGGCCCAGGACAGGGAATATCTGCTCCCTCCAGCCCGGCCCCCCGCAGGGTTGGGCACAGGTTGCAGCTCCACGAATGCCAGCAGCGCCTTCACATCCCCTCACAAGCGTCTCCAGCTCCTTCCAAGATGGAACACGGGGACTATCCAAGGCTTCAAACTCCTCCCAGGCTCTCCCTCTGTGCCAAAACCATGGATGTGCTCCGAGGAAAGGGCTGATTCCAGGGCAGGGCAGGGGGGGAGCACTGAGTCAGCTCCAGGAGAGGTTTGTCCTGAGCAGTCTTGGTTCAGGTGATTCCTTGACTTCCTAAGGTGTGGATCCTTCATTTTCCTCAGGTCTCTTTCCCAAGGATGAGGGGGAAAAGGCTTGATTTGTTTTGTAGCTCTTCATGAACCACAAACTTCTGTTTTAAACCCGATCAGAAATGATCCATGAATTCTGTTCCAGGTTCTCTCCCTCCTGGAGACTCCCCTGGCAGATCCACAGCGTCGTAACAAGGTGATCAACCAAATGGGATTTTCCCTTGGAAGTTTGGAATGATTCCCCAGCAGGTTTGACTCCTTTTCCCTGTAAACACAGGAAGGGACACGGAGCCAGGGCTGTGTCCAAAGATGAGCAGAGGGTGACACATCCCTGGATACCCCCAGGCAGGGAAAACTGGGAATCCCACCCAGACATCCATGAGGGAACCAGCGTGTCCTGGGGGCCAGGGAGGACAATGGGATCCTGGGGGGGTATCCCAGAAGGTGCTGAGCTGGAAGGGACCCACATGGATCCTGGATTCCAAGGACTCCCCTCAGTGCCTGGGTAGGAGCAGGGAAAGAGGGATTGGATTCTGCTGGAAGTGGATGAACCTCCCCGACTGTGACATTTCACAAGCAAGTGCCACTTTAATTCTGTGGGGTTTTGGGGCTGGTTCCTGCTCCAAACCCCCTTTGTCCTGGTTGTTTGAACTTTTGTTCCCCGAGGATGAGTCAATTAAACAAACCCAAAGGAATGTTGGCTCAGGGCACAGGAGATCCCACCACAAGTTCAGCTGGAGCCAAGCAGAGCATGGATTATGGACAGGGATTTCTTGAGGGATTAAAGTTTCCCTTTAGGTTATAAACTGCCTTAAATCCATGGCAGAAAATCCATGGATTTCTGATGGAAAAGCTGCCTTTTCCATTGCAATGGGCTCATCACTTCTCCCTCTTTTCCCTGTCCATGATGACCAAAGTTATTTACAGAAGTCAAAGTTATTTACAGAGAGAAAAATCTGGATGAGGCACTAAGAGAGAGAACATTTGAGATGTTGGAGTTTCCAGTGCCTGTGGAATCATCCAGAATGGAAGTTTTTGAGAGGAATTTTATGGGTTTATCAAAGAGGATTTAGATAATTAAAACCTTCTCAGTAGAGAGACACTGCAAATCTTCCCATTCCTCCCAGTCCTGGGCAATTGATTGGGAATACAGGCCTTGTTCCTATTTTTTAATAAAGATATTCTTCCCTAATATATTATTTTGAAGAACAAAGACTAAATATTCTTCCCAAATGCATTGTTTTTGAAGAATAAGGACTCTTGGAGGTTTTTTTTCTCTGCAAATCTGCTATAAAAGAAGCTCTGATGACACAAGTAGGACATAACCCTAAAAATCCCAATTTTACCCTCAAAAGCAAACACCCAAAAGCTGGGAATGACACGAGATCCAGCTCCACAACCTGGGGGATGGGATACAGGTCAAGAAGGGGGAGCTGGAAATGGGAGTTAAGCGGGAGCTGATCCCACCTCCCTGCAGACATCAAATTTCTTTGGCATCACATCGTCCTCCCAGGAAACTTCGACCACCTGATCACCCAGGAATTCCATATTTGACGTGGGATTCCCACAGAATATCCAAGATCTGGTTGGTTTTTGGGCACTGGGACGTGGCAGCTCCCAGCAGACCAAAGCTGGTGGGTGCTCCACACTGGAGGGCCTGGAAAAGGGGGCTCAAATCCTTGAGGATCAACTAAACGTGGCTTAAAACCAGCCCCAAACACCCCGTGGGTTTAATAGTTCAGCTCCCAACCCCTCTTTCTGTTCTGACTCACCCAAGTGGCCTTTTTCCCCCTCATCCAAATGGAGAAATGTCCTGGAATATCGACACTCTCTGAGTGGTCCCTCTGCTTCATCCCACAAGGCCTGGAATGGTTTGTCTCGCCACAAAGAGACAAACAGGAGATTTATGCTATTTTTAAGTGAAATCTAAGATGCCAAAAGCCTTGGATCAGCATTTTATATTAAAATCAGCCTAAATAAAGCCTGACATCTCGCTGGGTGACAACAGTGGGGTCTCTGTCCCACCCAGACTCGACACTGGGAGGAAAGCAGGAGGCTGGAGATGCTGTGGTTTGGTTCCCAGGGATTCCCACAAGCCTTTATCCCTTTTAACTTGAAACTTTATTCCACCCTCGGGGTCTGTGGGTTCTCCTACCGCTCCTCTCGCTCCCTGGGATGAGTCAGGGTTGAACAGTGCAAACATTCCGAGCCACAGCTGCCAAAGCTTTGGGGTTTGGGTTGAGAGCCGGGGCAGACTCGGGGCCTGTCACCACGGCAGCAGGGCTGGCTCCCAGTCTGGACCCATCCTAAGGCTGATCCGCCCGATCCAAGATTGGTTTTGCAAGGAAAACCAGCATGGAGCTATTTCTGAACAGCCTGGAGGCTGCAGTTCCAGGGCTCTGCTGTGCCGGGTGCTGGACACACGAGAGGATCCAACCCAAATCTCGCCGTCTAGACAGGGAGGTGAAGGACAGAAATGCTCCTGTGTCCATGGCAGGACAACCCCAGGCCCACAGAAAGGCTGGAAAAGAGCTCCAGGATCCTGGATCCCCCCTGTGCCCGATGCCCCCCTTGTCCCCCAGCCCAGAGCACTGAGTGCCACGTCCTGTCATTCCATGGGCACCTCCAGGGCTGGGCACTCCAAACCTCCCTGGGCAGCCTCTGACAAGGCCTCACCACCCTTTCCAGCAGGAAATTCCTCCTCATGTCCCACCTGAGCCTCCCCTGGCACAGCTGGAGGCCGTTCCCTCTCCTCCTGTCCCTTGTTCCCCGCGAGCAGAGCCCGAATTCCCCCTGGCTCCAACCTCCTTCCAGGGAATTTTAGGGATCCAGAAGGTCCCCCCTGAGCCTCCTTTTCTCCAGGCTGAGCCCCCCCAGCTCCCTCAGCCCCTCCTGCTGCTCCAGCCCCTTCCCCAGCTCCTTTCTCTTCCCTGGACCTGCTCCAGTCCCTCCATGTCCTTCCTTATCCTGAGAATTGCCCCCAGAATTCCAGGTGTGACCCCCCCAGTGCCAGTACAGGGGACAATCCCTGCCCTGCTCCTGCCACGCTATTTTGGACACAAACCAAGTTTTCCTGGCCCCCTGGGAAACCTGGGAATCAGCATTCCCAAAGGCACATCCCCCTGGCTCCATAAAGCCTCAATTCCACATTGGAAATCCTTTGGAACAAGAGCTGCCTGGAAAAGTGAAGCCTCCCCTAAATTTGAGCCTGAATTCAGCTCAAACAAAGACGTTTCTCCCACAGTTTCCCTGAAGCCATAAAATCCATCAGGACAGGCCTCATCCTCGGGACACTCCTCAAGCAACAGCACCTTTTGCAAGTCTTTTCCCTGGTTTTTTCCCCTCGTTTTTGGAATCTGCACCTACAGAATTCCCACCTGCCTTCCCTGCTCCATGTCCCCTCTCCTGCAGCAGGAGGGTCTGGGATCCCACGGGACATCTCTGCCCTTCCTTCCAGGCTTGGAAAAGCTCCCAACCAACCCGGTGGGAGTGCAGGGCAAGTCTTTTCCTTATTCCTCTCCTGATTTTTTGGACTCTGAACCCCCTGAACTCCCTCCTGCCAGCGTTTCCCTGCTCTCCAAGTGCTGTTCCCCTCCGGAGCCTGGCGGGAATTTCTCCCCCACATCATCAGTCCCAACAACCCGCCCTCCCCCTCCCCTCCAGCCCACGAAAGAGTAAAACAAAACAAAAAAAAACCACCTAAAAATAACGTTTTCTCCATCAAGCACTTGAAAGAGCCCAGATCACCTACAAGTATTTTTATGGAGGGGAGTTTTGTTCCCGTTCCGAACCGTAAATATTGATGTTTTCCAGGTGCCGGCTCCTCAGCTGGAGAGAAATCCCTGTTGGAGCAGCTGGAAGGGCAGGTGTGGGGCACTGGAGCCGGGGAGGGGAGGGGGGAGCCCAACAGCTGCTCCACTGGCAGCAACTGGAAGCAATTCCAGCCCTGATGGAGCCGGGTTGTTATTAAAGGGCCGGGAATTCCGCCGGCCTGGAGCGGATCCGCCTCCAGAAGCGATTCCTGCACAAAGAGTTTTGGGGATTAAATAAAGGGAGACACGTTTTGGGGTAGGGATGGGACAGGAAAAGGGCTTTGGAGAGGGTTTGGGTGGCTCAAAGGGGGGGTTTGGACACACAGTCCAACAGGAGCTGCTCCATCCGTGGGGGGAGACTGGGAGGGCTCCACAAGGCACAGGGAATCCCGGGATGAGGCAAGAAAGCAGGGAAGGGGTTGTATCCACCTGGAGTTTGAGGAGGGATTCAGAGCAGGAGAAGTGTTCCCTCAGGGTGGAGGGTCCAGGCAGGAAATCCCACAAAGCCCAGACAGACGGTTGGTTCCGGCTCTCCTGCACCTCCAGAGCTCTCGGGGGGCTTCCAACAGATCTGGGATCCAGTAGAATCATGGAATGGCTTGGCAGGGACCTTAAGGACCATGGAATCCCACCTGAGTTGGTGACTCAGGGGGTGGCAGCTTTCCATGTCCTGCTGGAGCAGAGGAGAGGGCAGGGAAAGGCACTGTCCAGCTCCACAGGCTCCAGCACGGCCTGTCTGTGCTCCCCTTTGGATTTTTTTCCAGGGCAAAGGTGTTAAAACCTTCTCCTCCTCCTCCCTAATCAAAGTGTTCCCAGTGGGGAAGAACGTTCTTGCTGCATTTCCACATCCCACTGTTGTCCCCTGTCCATGGAGGTGCTCCTGGGACACACCTGGTTGGTCAATCCTGCTTTATAACTTGACTGTTCCCACCCCTGAACATCCCAGACCTACAAGTCATGGAATCCCAGAGTGGTTTGGGTGGGAAGGGAACTTGGAGACAACCCAGTCCCACCCCTGCCATGGGCAGGGACACCTCCCACCAGCCCAGGGTGCTCCAACCTGGCCTTGGACAATTCCAGGGATCCAGGGGCAGCCACAGCTTCTCCAGGGAAGAATTCCTTCCCAATATCCCACCCAAATCTCCCCTTTTCCAGTGGGAAGCCATTCCCTGTGTCCTGTCCCTCCCTCCCTTGTCCCCAGTCCCTCTCCAGCTCTCCTGGAGCCCCTTCAGGCCCTGCAAGGGGCTCTCAGCTCTCCCTGGAGCCTTCTCTTCTCCAGGGGAACCCCCCCAGCTCTCCCAGCCTGGCTCCAGAGCAGAGGGGCTCCAGAATCCTGGAATGATTTGGGATGGAAGGGACCTTAAATCCCACCCAGTGCCACCCCCTGCCATGGGCAGGGACACCTCCCACCAGCCCAGGTTGCTCCAAGCCCCGTCCAACCCAGCCTTGGACACTTCCAGGGATCCAGAGGCAGCCACAGCTTCCCTGGGAAAATCATTCCAGGGCCTCCCCACCCTCCCAGGGAACAATTTCCTTCCCAATATTCCTAATCGGGATAAAAAGGGATCAATTATCCCGGCAGACAACGTGCACCAGTCCAGTGACAGCCCTGGATCCACTGGGAACAGCCCCTTCCCAACAAAACCAGAACGAACTTAGTATAAAATGGGGGGGAAATTGATATAAAAAGGGCTGAAATCAATATAAAAGGGGCTGCAATTAAT
>NW_020885216.1:15036-15805 GCF_003945725.1 Corapipo altera
AAGTAAAATTAATATAAAATGAGGTATAATTAATGTCAAATGAGAAGAAATTAATGTAGAATGAGTGAAATCAATATAAAATGGGGTGAAATTGATATAAAATGGGATGAAATCAATATAAAGGGGGTAAAATCAGTATAAAAGGGGATGAAAACAGTATAAACTGGGGGGAGATCAATGTAAAAGGGGGTGAAATTCATGGAAAAAGGGGTGAAATCCATAGAAAAGGGGTGAAATCAGTTGGGAAAAGGGGGAAATTAATATGAAATGAGGGGAAATCACTCCCAAATTTGTTGGGTTTACAGAAAAACAGGGAAGTCAGTTGAGGGCAGGGGAATCCCTGGAGCTTGGATGAGGCAGGAGGAGAAGCAGCAGATCCATCCCCTGGAAAAGGCCTCTGGAGAGGCTGGAACTGGCACAGGGGAGAGAGAAAATGGGGGGAATCCATGGGAAAAGGGGCGGAATCCATGGGAAAAGGGGCGGAATCCATGGGAAAAGGGGTGGAATCCATGGGAAAAGGGGTGGAATCCACAGGGAAAGGGGTGGAATCAATAGCAAGGATGCAGGGATGGATGGAGGAGCAGGAGCTGGGAATGAGGGAAAAGGAGGGATGAGAGCTGGAAGGATGAAGGGATGGATGGATGGATGGATGGATGGATGGATGATGGATGGATGGATGGATGGATGGATGGAGGAGCAGGAATTGGGAATGAGGGAAAAGTAGGGATGAGAGCTGGAAGGATGAAGGGATGGATGGATGGATGGAGGA
>NW_020885216.1:15815-16969 GCF_003945725.1 Corapipo altera
TGGATGGAGGAACAGGAGCTGGGAATGAGGGAAAAGGAGGGCTCAGAGCTGAGAGGATGCAGGGCTGGATGGAGGAGCAGGAGCTGGGAATGAGCCAAGGGAGAGGCGGCAATTCCAGCTCGAGGAGCTCTGGAGTGGCCTCTTCTCCCGGTGCTTGAAATCCTCCCCCTGACTTCCTGAGCTCTCCTGGGCAAACAGCCTGTGGGAGGGCTGGAGGGGAGAAGGGGGAAGCCTGGGATGACTTTGAAGGAACCTGCGTGTGGTTAAGTTCAGCTTTGTGTGTTTAACCCCAAAGATCCCAGATTAAATATTTAGGGATCCCTCTGGAAAGCTTTGGACTGGTTTGGGTTGGAAGGGCCCTTGAATCCCACCCAGTTCCCTCCAGGAACACCTTCCACCATCCCAGGTGGCTCCACCCTGGCCTTGGGCACTGCCAGGGCTGAGCAGCCCCAGCTTTAAACCCAGGCTGGGTTGGAGCAGAAAGATTCCCAAGTTGTCCCAGGGAACTTTCCCACCAGAAGTTAATATTCCAACCAGCAAAGCCTGTGCTGGGCAGGATCAGATTCCCGCTTTTCCTTCAGGAGATCGCTCCAGAGGGAATTCGGGAGGGGCAAATTCCTCTGGGGATCCCTGGAGCACATCCCTGTCCCCTGCTCCCTGTTCCCTGTGCCCTGTGCTCCCTCAGGGTGGGATGGTGATCCCAGAAAGCCAGCACAGCACATTCCATGTGGGATTCCCACATGTTGGCTCCTGGCACCGTGGAGACCTTCCCAGAGGGTTGGTTCCGGTGCTTCCATGTGGAATCTGGACAGTTCCAGCCTCTCCAGTGGCCTTTTCCAAGGAGATGGACCTGCTGCTTCTCCTCCTGCCTCATCCAAGCTCCAGGAATTCCTCTGACCTCCACTGAGTTCCCAGTTTTTTTCTGTAAATCCAGCAAATAACCGGAATTCTTCCCCAAAATACTCAGCCTTTAACCTGGAATTTAAAACAAGTGATAAGCAGGAGAGGCTGGGAATGATTTTGGCCCTGGAATTCCAGGGGTGAAGGAGGAACACGCAGCCAGCCCAGTTGGAAGCTTTTCCAAGGCAGGTAAACCTTGGATAAGGTTTAGATCAGCTCCTCTGATTTCCTTGACAGATGTGGGAAAAAAAAAA
>NW_020885216.1:21969-34632 GCF_003945725.1 Corapipo altera
TGACTGTTGGAGAGAGGGAAAGCCATTCCTGCAAAACACAATACCTTGGGAATGTTGGGATTATCCTGCCCTGGCAACAGCAGAGAAATCCTGGATCCAGTTGTACCTGAAATGGGAATTTGGAGCTTGGAGGACAATTTTTATTTTGGAAGGTGGGTTGGGCTCAGCCCCAGATTCCAGCAAAGAGCTCCCTGGGAGCAGGGAAGGGGGTCAGGGATCCATATTTTCCTTGGGAATATGGGACACTCCCCTCATTCCTTCCCCCACCAACATTTAGTTCCCTGTTGATTTTGGGAAAGAGTTTGGTCCCTTCCCGGCCATTCCCTGTTTTCCTGTGGCACTGCAGGTTCTTCCCTGCCCAAGGAATGGCAAAGAGGCCAAATCCCTGTGGGAACACCCCTGGAAGTGTCAGGAATTCCCAACAAAAAGCCAAGAAGGGGGTTTTGGGGGCTGTTTTTTCCCAGCTCCAAAGAACTCCCTGGGTTGTTTAGTTGTTTTTTTTTCTTCCCTCCAGGAGCTTTGGCCCAATAAAAAGCAGAGGGAAAAGCCAGGCCTGGGAGCTGGAACACAGAGGCAGAGGAAAACAAGAGGGGTCCTGAGTGTCCCAAAATAGAATCACGGGACCGTTAAGGTTGGAAAATCCCGGATCATCCCCTTCCAACCTTCGGCTTCCGCAGAGAACTTTCCACGAGGGAGCTGCTGGTGGAGACACTGCAGAGGGAGCAGAAGGAACCTCTTCCCTCCCTCCAGTGCCACGAATTTCCCTGGAATGCCTGGGCTGTCCAGGCGCTGTGGGAGCAGCAGGAACCCGGACCTTTCCCTCCTGGAATGTGGCCGGGCATGGAATGAGCTCCAGGAGCCTCCAGCCGAGCGTGTTCTGCTCCACTGTCGCTGCCAGGGAGTTTTCCACGAGCAGATCCCACATTTTCCCCTCCAGGCACCTCCTGTTCCTTTACAACCCACGGATGGTGCCTGAAGAAACGAGGGTGAGCCCTACAGTGGGGATTCCCTAAATTCCCAGTTTTTTTCTGGCGTGATTTCCCCTCCCCCTGTTCCGCTCTGAGATCATTTTGTGCCTCCCGATTTTTATTCCTGTCCAGCCCTGGAATTCAATCCCTTTCCACATTCATTAATGTGGATTATTTTTACAATAATTGATCAATATTTTATCATTTGTTGGCCGAAAAAAACCAACATTGCAGCTTTTTATTATCATTCCAACCTTTCCATTACTGTCCAGAAATAAAGGGAATTTTCTGTCAATCCTGGGAAGAAGTTTCACTTGGAGTTCCCTGAAAATCCAAAAACTGGATATTCACATTTTTTTTCCGTGTAACTTCCTCACCTTTTTGCTCGCTGAGAATTCCCAGGAAATCCATATAATTTCATTTTTTCCCCCAAAAAAAGCTATCCCTGCCAAAGCTATTTATCCTTCTTTTCCCTTCCCAAACCTTCCCAAACCTTCCCAAACCTTCCCTTCCCAAACCTTCCCTTCCCAGGATGGAGGGGATGAAGAGGATGGAGGGGATGGAGAAGATGGAGGGGATGGAGAGGATTGAGAAGATGGAGAGGATGGAGAGGGTGGAGAGGATGGAGGGGATGGAAGGGATGGAGAGGGTAGAGAGGATGGAGAGGGTGGAGAAGATGGAGAGGATGGAGGAGATGGAGAGGATGGAGAAGATGGAGGGGATGGAGAGGATGGAGAGCGTGAAGAGGAGATCCATCCCTGAAGGGGCTCAGGGGGAGGGATTTTCCAACCAGGGTGTGACCTGGGAGTGGGAATAACGTTATTTCAGGAGCCTGGGGACGGGGACAGGGACAGGGACAGGGACAGGGACAGGGATGGGGAGAGGGACAGGGACAGGGACAGGGCCGGGGAGAGGGACAGGGACAGGGACAGGGACAGGGACGGGGACAGGGACCGGGACGGGGACGGGGACGGGGACAGGGACAGTGGCAGTGCCAGCTCGGGGGTCTCTGCCTGGCCCTGGATGGGGGATCTGTCCCAGGCTGGAAAGAGCTGGAAGGAGAGACTCGAGTTTAATCTCCCGCTCGAGCCCGAGCTCGGTTTGTGCCTCATCCGCGAGGGAAGGGCTCCCTCTGGCGCCACCGGGAATCCTCGCCGCCTTTTCCCAGTTTTCCTCCTTTTTTTCCACCCCCGGCTTTCTCCAGGAAAGGCGCCTTCCCTGTTTGCTCCGGCGGGGAGGACACGGCCCATCCCGGCACTTTTCCAGAGCCCAGAAAACCCAATTCCTCCTCCCCCCGCCACCGAAATATCCCAGGTATCCATGGACACCCCGAGGGAGACCAAAATCCCGGGAAACCTTCCCTGGCAGGGCTGGGAAGTGAGGGGTGACTCCATCCAGTCAATTAGATCCGTGTCCAGTGGGATGTGAGCCCAAATCAGGGAATGTCCCGGTGCCTGGGTTCCAATTCCAGTATCCTACACTGTTCTCATTCCAGTCCTTTCCCCAGCTGGAACTGGACATTCCCCAGTGCCTGGGTTCCAATCCCATTATCCTGCACTGTTCCCATCCCAACTGGAGTCCTTTTCCCAACTGGAATTGGACATTCCTCAGTGCCTGGGTACCAATCCCAATATCCTGCACTGTTCTCATCCCAGTCCTTTTCCCAGCTGGAATTGGACATTTCCCAGTGCCTGGGTTCCAATCCCAGGATCCTGCACTGTTCCCATCCCAGTCCCTTCCCCAGCTGGAATTGGACATTCCCCAGTGCCTGGGTTCCAATCCCAGGATCCTGCACTGTTCTCATCCCAGTCCTTTCCCCAGTTGGAGCTGGACCCTGTGGATGAATTGGGAAGAAGCCCCAGGAGGAGCTTTGGGATGGGGCAGAGCTGCTCCCTCAGCCTCGGGATCCCCCCCAGGGTCAGTCTGGGCACTGAGGGCTCCCTGATCCCTGAACCAGGAGTTATCCAAGGGTTTTCGGGGAAAGAGAAGAGTCAGAACTCTACTTCCTTGGCCCTGGAAAAAGGTCATCAAATCAAAGTCTCCTCCGAAGAGAAGGCTCCAGGGAGAGCTGAGAGCCCCTGGCAGGGCCTAAAGGGGCTCCAGGAGAGCTGGAGAGGGACTGGGGACAAGGGAGGGAGGGACAGGACACAGGGAATGGCTTCCCACTGCCAGAGGGCAGGGAGAGATGGGATATTGGGAAGGAATTCTTCCCCAGAGAAGCTGTGGCTGCCCCTGGATCCCTGGGAGTGTCCAAGGCCAGCTTGGAGTGACCTGGGCTAGTGGAAGGTGTCCCTGGGTGGAACTGGATGAGCTTTAATGTCCCTCCCAGCCCAAACCAGCCTGAAATTCCACGATCCCGTGTTTCCATGTAGGATTTCTTCCCCCTGTTTTTTTTTTCCTGGGCTCCACCTCAGCCCCATTTGCTGGTTCCTGATGACATTAATGCTCAGTTATCCCATTCCTGCCTTTTGAAATCCTGGTCCATCCACAGCCACAACGAACCCTCACAGATTGTTCCCATCCAGCCTTTCACCCCTGCACAAAGAAAGCAGGAATTCCCATTTTGCCAGGAGCCCTCTGAGTGCTCCCCTTCCCTGGGGCTCTCCAGGTTTTCACATTTGGTTTTGCAATCAGGGGGAAACTTCATTAAAAAAAAAAAACAATAACAATAAAAAAAAAAGCAGGCAAAGAAGAAACAATCAACTCCCAAAAATAAAATCATGTGGGAACTTTCAAATCCTCCTTTGCCAGATCGGTTTTGGGGAGGGAAAGATGGATTTTCCCTGGATGGGGCTGTGCCCTCCACATCTGTAAGACATCCACCCGTCCCTGCAGCTGCTTTATTCCAGCACCTTTGATCCCTGTCGCCTCCCAGGCCCCTTTCCCAGAGATTTCAGGGGGGGAATGTTTTGCCCAGCACCTCCACAGAGCCATTCCAGGGAAAGGAGGGTGTGGGAGAAGCAGGGAATGACCCAGAGCTCCAGAGGGATGGAACCTGCAGGGAAGGGGTGGGTGCAGGCAGGGCTTGGAAATAGGGAATCATGGAATGCTTTGGCTGGGAAGGGACCTTAAAAAGACAGGGATACAACCATCTGGATGGGCAGGGACACCTCCCACTCTCCCAGGTTGCTCCAAGCCTGGCCTTGGACACTCCCAGGGGTCCAGGGGCAGCCACAGCTTCTCTGGGAATTCATTCCAGCCCCTCCCCACCCTCACAGGGAAGAATTTCTTCCCAATATCCCACCCAAATCTCCACTTTTCCAGGGCCTAAAGGGGCTCCAGGAGAGCTGGAGAGGGACTGGGGACAAGGGAGGGAGGGACAGCACACAGGGAATGGCTTCCCAGTGGAAAAGGGGAGATTTGGGTGGGATATTGGGAAGAAATTCTTCCCTGTGAGGGTGGGGAGGGGCTGGGATTAATTTCCCAGAGAAGCTGTGGCTGCCCCTGGATCCCTGGGAGTGTCCAAGGCCAGGTGGGAGCAACCTGGGCCAGTGGGAAGTGTCCCTGCCCATGGAACTGGATGTTTAAGGTCCATCCCAACCCAACCCATTCCATGAACCCATGATTCTGTGCCAGACCCACTCGGGGCTGTGCAAACCTCTCCCAAAAGGCAGGGGCACATCCAGGGGATCCCAGGACTTTTCCCAGGCAGGCAGAGCTGGATGCAGCCCCTGGAGCAGGATCTGTCCATCCCATTCCATGCCAGGCTGAGCTGGAGCAGGGATGGGCAGCGTCTCAGCAGGGAAAAGGTGCCAGGGAAGGATCCTGGGCATCATTCCTGCCCTGCAGAGCCGGATCCATCCCTGGGCAGCGGGAAGGGGGAGCTCTGGAGTGAGACCCACTCGGGGAGCGTTTTAATGAGCCTCCCTTAATTAACTGGGTTAAAAATAAAGCCCGGCAGCACCATGTGAGGGCTCTCAGGAAGTCAGAGGTGCTCCAAGCCTGGAGAAGCTCTCTGGAAATTGCCTTTTATGCTTTTAACTGGAATGAGGATCCACTGAGGGCAGGAGAGAGCCCTCGACCAAACCCTCTGGCCCCGGAGCCCTCCTGCTGGAGAGCCCAAAATCCCGGGACAAAGGGCAGGTGCTTCTCGTTTGCCCTCTTGAGCCACCCCAAAAAAAAGCAGCTCCTTCTCCCTGCCCGTCAGCGCAGCAGGAAGAGGGAATTAGTGCCGAGCCCTTCGGGAATGACTCAGCACGAGGGTCCTCTCATTAGCCAGCTCATTAGCCGGGGGTATTAATTATCCCGGAGTGGCTCCTCCGGGAGCCTCTCCAGCCCCGGGGGTGGGTCCGGTCTCAGGAAGGATGGGGGGGCCTCTCCTGGGGGAACTTTGTCACCAAATGGGTCTGGAATCATCCCCCGGGAGCAGCTGCAGGAGGCGGAGGCAGAACCAGCCCCGGGGGAAGGGGGAGGCTCCAAAGGAACATCCAGCAGTTCAGGGAATTTTGGAATGGGCTGGGTGAGAGGGAGCTCAAAGGTCATCCCATCCCACCCCTGCCATGGGCAGGGACACCTCCCAATATCCCAGGTTGCTCCAAGCTGGCCTGGGACACTTCCAGGGATCCAGGGGCAGCCACAGCTTCCCTGGGAATTCCATCCTAGCCCCTCCCCACCCTCCCAGCCAGGAATTCCTGCCCAATATCCTACCCAAATCTCCCCTTTTCCAATGGGAAGCCATTCCCTGTGTCCTGTCCCTCCATCCCTTGTCCCCAGTCCCTCTCCAGCTCTCCTGGAGCCCCTTCAGGCCCTGCCAGGGGCTCTCAGCTCTCCCTGGAGCCTTCTCTTCTCCAGGGGAACCCCCCCAGCTCTCCCAGCCTGGCTCCAGAGCAGAACAGAAGTCCAACATTTAACAGCTCTTTAATTACTGATTTCATACTAAAATTCAACCTTTCCCCCTGTATTTCTAAGGAGATGAATCTCAGGCTGTAGCTGAGGCTCAGCTTGTGTTTGCTGAGTAGATGGAGGTGGGAAAACATTAATTAATTCCCTGAAATGTGTCCATTAGCCCCCGAAATCCCTCATCCATGCCTGTGTCCCACCTCCTTTAGCCCATCCATCCCCATCTGGAGCACCTGGAAGTGGAGTTTTATTCATCTCATTCTTCTGGCCTGGGGTTTGTTGAACAGTTCTGCTCCAAATCCTGGGATTTGGGCTGAGGGGAATTTCCCCCTGAAACAGGAATCCCTTATTCCTTTGTGCTCATCCCTGTTGGGCTGGTCCTGCAGCACCATCCCCACCCCATCCCTGCTGGGGGGGGGGGGGTGGTCTCCCTGAGCACCCCTGGGGAGTTTTGTCCTGTTCAGCTTTGCCAGCACAGGTAGGAGGGGAACTCCTCCTAAATTCCCTTGCTGGGGTTACAAACCAGCTGAAGGCACAGAATTCCCGCTGTCCCCCAACCCCCAGCTGGCCAGGAAGGTCCTCCAGTAGGATCCATGGTAGGATTGAGGCTCCAGGAGCCTCCCCAGGACCCCCAAAACCATCCCTTCCACCCCTCCCTGGGCTCTGGAAACAGAGACTTTCACAAGCTCAACTTTATCCCACTTGTCCCTGAGCCAGGCTTTGGGCCAGGCCATAAATCCTGATCCCAAACCAGCTCGTGCCAGCCCTTAATCCGTGGTAACTTTATCCCACAAATGCCCCCATTGTTCAGCCAGGTGACACTCCTGCTTTCATTCCTGCCTTTAGAGCTGGATTCATATCCCCTTTTCCGTGAGTTTTCCTGGTTAACAGCAGTCAGCAGGATTCCCTCTTCCCCTCCTTCCCAACCCCCCTCAGCTCTCCTTCCCCTGGGAAAAAAAAAAGACAAAGAGGGAGAGAAAAACCAACAGCAAAAGCAAAGGGGGCTCAGGAGCCACGGGGAGTTTTTTCCTGTGCGGGGATGGAAAGGAATGTCCAGCCTGGAACTGGGGTTGGGTTGGGCTGGAAGGGACCTTGAACCGTCATCTCCTCCCTGGGACATTGTCACCAAACCCCACCTGGCTCCAGGTCACCCCCTCTTTGGCAAGAGGACGAATCTTGGGTTTGCCAGGAGAGAAAAAATCCTAAAAATTCTAAAAAACTCCTGGTTTGTTTTCCTAGGAGGGAAAAAAAACAGAGCTGGAGCTGCTGCTCTGTCACCCACTGGGGGCTTCCAGCCCTCCAAATCCCCTGGAACTCCTCAGGACACACTATCACAGCTCATTTTTGGGAAGGGATTCCCTGGTGACACTCAGGGCAGGCTCTGGGGGTCTGGTTTGAGGAAGAGCTGTCTGGGGGCAAAAAAAGAGGGAAAGGGCTCCTAAATATTCCTGCCTGGGAGACACAGGACTTGCTGCAACCTCGGGATCTCCTGAGGGGCAGAGGAGGGGCAGGGACTGAGCTCTGCTCTGGGGGGAGCAGGGACAGCACCCAGGGAATGGCTGGAGCTGTGCCAGGGGAGGTTAAATTGGATTTTAGGGAAAGGTTCTTCCCCCAGAGGCTGGTTGGGCACTGCCCAGGCTCCCCAGGGCAGTGGGCACAGCCCCAAGGCTGCCAGAGCTGCAGGAGGGTTTGGCTGATCCTCTGGGGCACAGGGGGGGACTCTTGGGGCTGGGCCTGTGCAGGGCTGAGGGTTGGGCTGGATGGGCCTTGGGGGTCCCTTCCAACTCAGGATGTTCTGGGATCATCCCCCCAGAGGTCATTGGTGCTGCCCATGGAGGGGGAAATGGGTCCTTCTACTCAGTCTCCTGATTTTCCTGCTTTTTTAGATCCAACTTATTTGCTGGTTTGACCCAAAATCTCCCTTGGAGGCCTCTCTGCCCCGTGTTTCCCTCTCTCCACCCCCTGCCTGAAGAGGTTGTTCCCCACAGGAGCTGCCCAGAACCTGAGAGAGCAGCACAAAGCAGGGGAGGAGCCCAAAGGGGTGAAAGATCCTCCAAGCTGGGATGGGACCAACCCTCTCCTTGAAAAATATTCCTTAAAAAATCCGTGTCAGAGAGATCATCTCTGGCTTTTTTTGAGAGGAACCAAGCCAAGGAGCATTTGATGGGTGGTGTTTTAGTGTCAGTCTTGGGGCTGGGCCTGTGCAGGGCTGAGGGTTGGGCTGGATGGTCCTGGGGGATCCCTTCCAGCTCAGCACATTCCATGGTTCCATGACACAGAGATTACCTGCCTTGGGAATGTGCCAACCCCCCTGTTGCTGTCCAGGGATGTTGGGAGCAGCCAGAGGCTCAGCTCTGCCCCAGATTTATCCATCCAGGACTGGGCTGAACTCCCCTTTAAACATGAGAATTCCAACCCCAGATTGGGGGAAATGCCACAAACTTTGGTAAATTCTTGCTGCCCTTTCCTGGCTTGTGCCCAGTTCCTGTCCCAGCTCCCAAATCCCTGGAAGTGTCCAAGGCCAGGTTGGACAGGGTTTGGAGCAGCCTGGGATGGTGGAAGGTGTCCCTGCCCATGGCAGGGGGTGGCACTGGGTGGGCTTTAAGGTCCCTTCCCACCCAAACCAGTCTGGGATTCCATGACTGAATAAACCATGGGAATTTTTGAGGAGGCACCTCTGGGAAAGCCCCTCATCCTCTCTCCCACGTTCTCCATCCCCAGACCCAGCTCTGGGGGGCTCAGTCTGGTTTGGAGAGGGGTGACCACTCCCTAAATCTGCCTCCCTTGGGGGCAGAGCTGAACCATCACCTCTGCCAGGATCAACGGGATCTCGGCCCATTCCAGGAGCAGCAATAGGATTTCAGCCCATTCCAGGTGTAACAGGATTTCAGCCCATTCCAGGAGCAACAATGGGATTTCAGCCCATTCCAACTGCAATGGGAATTCAGCCCACTCCAGGTGCAACAGGATTTCAGCCCATTCCATAAGCAATAGGATTTCAGCCTGTTCCAACTACAATGGAGTTTCAACCCATTCCAAGTGTAATGGAATTTCAGCCCCTTCCAGGAGCAACAATAGGATTTCAGCTCATTCCAGACGCAACAATAGGATTTCAGCCCATTCCAGGTGAAATGGAATTTTATCCCATTCCGGAAGCAATTGGATTTCAGCCCATTCCGGGTGCAACAATAGGATTTCAGCCCATTCCAGGTGTAATGGAATTTTAGCCCATTCCAGGAGCAACAATAGGATTTCAGCCCGTTCCATAAGCAATAAGATCTCAGCCTGTTCCAACTGCAATGGAATTTCATCCCTTTCCAGGTGTAACAGGATTTCAGCCCATTCCAGGAGCAACAATAGGATTTCAGCCCATTCCAGGAGCAACAATAGGACTTCAGCCCTTTCCAGGCACAATGGGATTTCAGCCCATTCCAGGTGTAACAGGATTTCAGCCCATTCCATGTGTAATTGAATTTTATCCCATAAACAATAGGATATCAACCCATTCCAGGTGTAATGGAATTTCAGCCCATTCCATAAGGAACAGGATTTCATCCCATTCCAGGAGCTGCCCAATAAATCCCCCCCAGCAGTGGGAGCACCAACCTCGTCCCCTCCTCATCCCCAGTCCCGTCCCTGCCTCAGTTGCTCCTTCCTGCAACAAGTTCTGAGCATTCCACGACATTTTAGGATCCGGGCAGGCTCCTGTAACATTCCTGAAGCATTCCAGGACATTTCAGGGCCCAGCTCCCAGTTTTTGCCTCCGCCCTCCAGAACAAAGGGGAGCAGAGGCTTTTCCAGGGCGGGATCCACAAAGGCCCAACCGGGGCAATTTCGTGGCTTCGCTTTTCCGTCTCCTCTGCTGGAAAGGGAAAATCCAACCCCTGGATTTGCAACCGGAGGGGTCTGGGGAGGGATTTGATTCCCCTTCAAATCCAGGCTGATTGGAGGGGGTTGGATTCAGCTCATTGAAGTGTGGCCTCTTGCCAGGGGGATTAAAAATCCGAAAATCCTAAAAATCCGAAAATCCTGAAAATCCTAAACTCCGGCTCAGATACTGGCTTCGAAGAATAGAATCTGCTGATAATTCCCAGTTTAATCCCAGTGTTCCAGGGGGTGTTTCCAGGCTGTTGTTTCCCTCAGGAGAAGGTGGGGGAGGTTGCCCAGATGAGAAGTCAGGAGCTGAGGAGGTGGCTCGTGGTGTGGGTTTTTTCAAATCATAATTTCAAAAGTGGGTTTGGGCCGATGGGATTCCCGGAATTCCCGAGGATTTTGGATGCAGCTCCATCTGCTCCCGACAGGGCAGAGCCCCAGTGATCCCTCAAGGAAAGGAATTGTGTCTGGAACCTGGTTTCATGGAGCAATTATTATCTGCCAAACTTCATGGAAGTGCAGCGCAGGGATAACGAGCCTGGAGGCTTCCCTGGAGTTGGGCTTTTTAGGGAATCACTTCCTCAGTTTAATCTCCTCAGACTGGGAATAAACCTCCTCTCAGGAACCAGGCTGGGAGAGCTGGGGGGGTTCCCCTGGAGAAGAGAAGGCTCCAGGGAGAGCTGAGAGCCCCTGGCAGGGCCTGAAGGGGCTCCAGGAGAGCTGGAGAGGGACTGGGGACAAGGGAGGGAGGGACAGGACACAGGGAATGGCTTCCCACTGGAAAAGGGGAGATTTGGGTGGGATATTGGGAAGGAATTGTTGACTGTGAGGATGAATTTCCCAGAGAAGCTGTGGCTGCCCCTGGATCCCTGGAAGTGTCCAAGGCCAGGTTGGAGCAACCTGGGACAGTGGGAGGTGTCCCTGCCCATGGCAGGGGTGAGATGGGATGGGATGGGATGGGATGGGATGGGATGGGATGGGATGGGATGGGATTTAAGGCCCCTTCCCACCCAAACCATTCCATGATTCCACAATTCCCCTGCTCTTGGTTGGTCTGTCCCAATCCAGCTGCACTTCAATCCTGTTTTCCACAGGGGAGAGGAAATTCCAGAACTCGGCAGCAGCTCCGTCCTCCCCACGTGTCTCATCCCCCGGAGCCGCGACACTTCCCTGCCCGGGAACGGGGATTTCTGGGAGAATCCCAAAAAAGGGCAGTGACTCAAGGCTGGAGGAAACCAGGAAACCAACCCCTCTGATCCTCTCAAGACGCTCAGTGACTTTTCACCTACTTTTGCATCTCCCCAAAATATCCCAAATTGCCGCCTGTGGTCAGGGGGAGGATCCGGCGGCTCCAGAGGGCCAAAAAACCTGGATTGGGAGCGTTTTATTCCTGCATTTTCCAGGCAGGAGGAGCAGGAGTTTAACCAGGATGGTTCCCTTTTTGAGATCATTCCAAAGAAGCTACGTTTGGGATTTGCCAACAGGAACGAGGTTTTTCCAGGCAGGGAATTTGTTGCTTTGGGTGACGTCACTCACACTCCCCCATTTGCATTTTTTGGGGGGTTTTGTTTCATTTTTCAGGCTCCAAAATCCTGGAAAAGGGTCTTTGTTTCCCACTGCAAAAGGGCCATTCCCTGATCTATCCCAGCTCTACCTTTTCCGGGCTTTTGGTGGGAAGAAAGATTCATAATTCTCCTGTCTCTGTCCATAAATCCCCTCCTTGGAGGGTCTGAACCTTCTCAAATTGCTAAAAAATTGGGATTTTGCCCCATTTCTCCCCCTCCCAGTTTGTGTCCCGGGGCTGCCTCATCCATGGGGCTCCTCCACACAGGAGGGATTTTTCTGCTTTTCCTTGGGAAGTTTGGGATGGGTGAGAGTTCCAAGGATGTGGAAAGTGGGATAAAGGAAGGGGAGAAGAGCTGGGAAAGGGCTTTTCATGGAATGGCACCACCAGGTATTGGAGGGAAGAGTTAAAATAAGGAAAGAGGGAGAAATTGGAGGTTTGGATACTGCAGAATGTCCAAAAAACCTGGATCAGGAGCGTTTAATTCCTGCATTTTCCAGGCAGGAGGAACAGGAATTTAACCAGAATGGTTCCCTTTTTGAGATCATTCCAGAGAAACCACATTTGGGATTTGCCAACAGGAGCGAGGGTTTTTTCCAGGGAATTTGTTGCTTCGGGTGACGTCACTCACCCCTCCCCATTTGCTTTTTTGGGTGGTTTTGTTTCATTTTTCAGGCTCCAAAATCCTGAAAAAGGGTCTTTGTTTCCCACAGCAAAAGGACCATTCCCTGATCTATCCCAGCTCCACCTTCTCCGGGCTTTTGGTGGGAACAAAGATCCATAATTCTCCTGTCTCTGGTCCCTAAATCCCCTCCTTGGAGGGTCTGAACCTTCTCAAATTGCTAAAAAATTGGGATTTTGCCCCATTTCTCCCCCTCCCAGTTCATGTCCCGGGGCTGCCTCGTCCATGGGGCTCCTCCACACAGGAGGGGTTTTCCCGCTTTTCCTTGGGAAATTTGGGATGGGTGATGCAGGGGAAGGAGCTGAGAGTTCCAAGGATGTGGAAAGTGGGATAAAGGAAGGGGAGAAGAGTTGGGAAAGGGCTTTTCATGGAATGGCACCACCAGGTATTGGAGGGAAGAGGAAAAATAAGGAAAGAGGGAGAAATTGGAGGTTTGGATACTCCAGAATGTCCAAAAAACCTGGATCAGGAGCGTTTTATTCCTGCATTTTCCAGGCAGGAGGAGCAGGAATTTAACCAGGATGGTTCCCTTTTTGAGATCATTCCGGAGAAGCCACGTTTGGGATTTGCCAACAGGAGCGAGGGTTTTTTCCAGGGAATTTGTTGCTTTGGGTGACGTCACTCACACCCCCACACTTGCTTTTTTGGGGGGATTTTGTTTCATTTTTCAGGCTCCAAAATCCTGGAAAAGGGTCTTTGTTTCCCACTGCAAAAGGGCCATTCCCTGATCTATCCCA
>NW_020885217.1:0-11953 GCF_003945725.1 Corapipo altera
TTCTCTGTGTCTTCCATTACCAGGACACCCATCTGATTCAGCAGCAGTCCCACATTTTCCCTAATATTCCTTTTGTTGTTGATGTACTTGTAGAAGCCCTTCCTGTTGTCCTTGATATCCTTTGCCAGACTCAATTCCAAGAGGGCCTTGGCCTTCCTCGTC
Source organism: Corapipo altera (assembly GCF_003945725.1). Classification (NCBI taxonomy): domain Eukaryota; kingdom Metazoa; phylum Chordata; class Aves; order Passeriformes; family Pipridae; genus Corapipo; species Corapipo altera. The sequence continues at coordinate 163 of NW_020885217.1, forward strand.
GCATCCCTGCATACGCTGACAATGTTCCTATAGTCCTCCCATGTGGCCTGTCCCTTTTTCCACATCCCATAAATTTCTTTCTTCCATTTGAGATTTGCTGGGAGCTCCTTGCTCATCCATGCAGGTCTCCTGCCCCCTTTGCCCGATTTCTTATTCATGGGGATACACTGGTCTTGAGCTTGCAGGAAATGATGCTTGAATATTGACCAGCTCTCTTGGACCCCCTTTTCTTCTAGAGCCCTAACCCATGGGATTCCTCTAAGTAGGTCTTTGAAGAGGTCGAATTTAGCTCTCCGGAAGTTCAGGGTTCTAGTCCTGCTTACTGCTTTGCTTCCTCCATGCAGGATCCTGAGTTCCACCATCTCGTGGTCCCTACAGCCGAGGTTGCCCCCAACCTTCACATCTTCAATTAGTCCCTCCTGGTTGGTTTGTACAAGGTCCAGCAATACATCTTTCCTTGTTGGCTCCTCCACCACTTGCATCCAAAAGTTATCTTCGATGATCTGAAGGAACTTCCTGGATTGTATGTGCTGGGCCGTGTTGTCCCTCCAACAAATATCAGGGTGGTTGAAATCCCCCAGGAGAACCAGGGCCTGTGACCGCAAGGCTATTTCCAGATGCCCATAGAAAGCCTCATCAACTTCCTCCTCCTGATCACCGCCCTCCGCCTGGACATGTCCAAGGGAGGTTGTGACCCTGTGGAGATCCCATGCTGAAGCAGGTCTTCTGGCAGGTCTCATGACCCCATGGGGGACCCACACTGCAGCAGTCTATTCATGAAGGCTGCACTCTGTGGAAAGGACTCACACTGGATCAGTTCGTGATGAACTGCAGAAGGTGGGAAGGACCCATGTTGGAGAAGTTTGTGGAGGACTGCCTCCTGTGTGAGGGATCCCACTCTGGAGCAGGGGAACAATGTGAGGAGAAAGAAGTGACAGAGGCAACATGTGATGAAATGTTCGCAACCCCCATTCCCCATCCCCCCACACCACTTGGGGTGGAGAATGTAGAGAAAATCAGGACTGAGGTTAAGCCTGGGAAGAAGGGAGGTGGGGCTTCATCTGATCACCATGACTTCAAATATGATGGAGAGTGGCTTGGCAACATCAGTCAGTTTCCTCAAGACCCTGGGATGCATCTCATTGGGCCCCATTGACTTGTGGCTATTCAGTTTCATCATATGGTCTCGAATCTTCTCTTTTCTTACAAGTGTGAGGGACTTAACTCCCCCAACTCCCATCTAGAAGTTCAGGGACTTGTGAGATGTGAGAAGCCTTACTGACAGTGAAGACTGAGGTAAAGAACTCATTGAGTACTTTAGCCTTCTCCATATCTGTTGTTACAAGTTCTCCCTTCTTGTTTATCAGGGGGGTTACACTTTCCTTGGCCTTTCTTTTCTGACTTATGTACTTATAGAATCCTGTTATTGTTGTGGCGGTCAAAAGAAGAAAAACACGAACAGTCCAGTACCGAGCAAAGTACCAGTGTCTTTTTTTATTTCTCACGAGTCTTTTTATATCCCATGTTAGCAAGCATCAGAAGGCAGGCAGGTGATTGTATTTTTTAATTAGCTATTCTTTGTTGGTAATACTGTTGGCAAAGCTCAAGGCCAAAGCTGAAGTTCTCACAGGACCAAACCTAAGCACTCCACATCTGTCTTCTTTCTGCCAGGGCTGCGTACATACCTCTTCTATCTCAAGGATACACCCATAACTTTCCCAGGTCAAAATCTTCTTCCAAAGAGCTAAGAGACCCGCTGTCAGCCCTGACAGAATCCCTTCTTGTTATTCTTCACATCCATTGCCAAGTCTTGTTCCATCTCTGGCTTAGCTCTCCTGATCCCATCCCTACACATCCGAACCATATACCTGTACTCTTCCCAGGTCACCTGTCCCCGTTTCCACTGGTTGTGCATTTCATTCTTAGTTTGAGGAGCAGATCCTTTCTGGCCTGGCTTGCTTGATTTCCTACACACTGGGATGGAGAACTCTTATGCTCTAAGAAAAGTGGCCTTAAAGAGTTGTGAGCTCTAGTCAGCCCCTCTGTCCCTAAGGACAGTTTCCCAGGGGATTGCATTCAGCAACTCCTTAAACAGCTGGAAGACTTTGCTCTTTGCCAGGCCCATGTTCTTTGAGATCATGAACTCCACCAGGGCATGGTCGCTACAGCCCAGGCTGCCTCCAATCTTAACCTCTTTAATGAGCTTATGTGCCTCAGTGAGCAGCAGGTCCAATAACGCTTATCCTCTGGTTCTTTTTTCTAATACCTGGGCCAGGAAGTTGCCCTCAAGGCACTCCAGGAGTCTCCTGGATTTCTTACAGCCAGATGTATTGCTTTCCCAGCAGACATCCAGGTGGTTGAAATCCCCCATCAGGATGAGAGCTTGCAAGCATGATGCCTCCTTGGAGGTGAAGCAAGAAGGCCTTGTCAACAGGTTCCCTTTGATCAGGCAGCCTGCAGTAGACCCCAACCACAAGGTGTCCAGTTTTTAATGGTGTACTTCCTACAGTTCATGATGAAGTATGGATGTTTCCTGGTGTAGTGGTTTGACTTTGGCTGGACACCAGGTGCCCACCCAGCCACTCTATCACTCCCATTCCCAGCCAGACAGGGAAGAGAGTAAGATGGAAAACAACTTGTAGGTTGGGATAAGGAAGTTTATTTAAAGCAAAAGCAAAGCAGAAGGTTGCGCACGCAAAAGCGAAGTGAAGCGAAAGATAGCAGGGTTTATTCTCTACTTCCCATGAGCAGCAATATTTGGCCACTTCCAAGAAGCAGGGCTTCAGCACACGTGATGGTTTCTCAGCAGGAAGCCGTTGGAGACAATGAATGTCTGCCTTCCTGCTCCTTGCCTTAGCTTTTATATCTGAGCTGATGTCATACAGTATGGCATATCCCTTTGGTCAGTTTGGGTCAGCTGGCCTACTTGTGTCCCCTCCCAGAATCTTGCCTTCAATTGAGGAAGGAATGTTACAGTGCTGATGCTGTGCTCAGCAGTAGCCAAAACACTGGTGTGTTATCAACACCTTTCTAGCTACCAATGCAAAGCACAGCACTGTGAAGGCTACTATGGGGAAATGAACTCCAGCTCAGCCAGACCCAATACACCTGGATCAGCTTTTTAAGTAGTTAACTACAACATGCAGTTTTCAGAAAATATTAAGTTATTTTCATGGATCTTCCCCTAGAACGTTAACACTGTAAAACAACAACCCAAAATATGGTGCTAAGAAATTGCAAGGTTTGCTTTTCATGAAGAATATTTTGAGATGTGGTGTATTAGAGGCCTGTAAAAACCATTATTTTAAAATCACGGTTATTTTTATTAATGTAATAAATTTACCTTCAAAGAATCCTTGGGAAATTATTGCTGGGTGTAATAGGGAAAGTTCAGAAGATACTGAAACTGAAACCATAACACTGTTGAAAGCTCAACAAAACTGATATTTATTACCAAGAGGTGGCCAACAAAACGAACAAACCCAAAAGAGAGGAAGGAGGAGGAAAATAAGCCCTCAGTATGACTCCCCCAATTACCCAGGTGTTGCTTATAAAGATATCTTACTGACCCAGAATGCCTAGAATTACCCATAGCAGAAGCTGCATTCCTGGAGAGTTGGCAGGCTCAAAAAATAGCAGGCGTCCCCTCAAAAGGCAACATTGTCCTTGATGTGAAACTTGCTTCCCCCTCCAACAAGAGCTAACTGCTTTTATACAATTAACTGAGTGATGTCTACCTAGGCAGGTGTGGTCAGCACCGCCCAGCCAGAGGCCCTCAGTCCCTCCCTTCATTATGCAAGTCCATTAATTTGAGTTTATACCAGATGCTTGCTTCAAGGACAAAGTTCTCGTCTATCAGTGCTTGTTTTCTCATTACTTGGCAGGGAAAGAACAAAACTTTTACAGGTGGCTGGGCCAAACACAGACCAAAAGCCCTGATACACTGGGGAAGAAAGGGCTTTGTATTAATTAAAACACCTTTAGTAACATAACAAAAGCAGCTGATCTGCAGATTGGCCAGTTACAAGACATTACCTGTATATTGTGAAGGTTTTAGAAAGTGAAGGAAGGAGTTTAAATTAGAGGACAGAGTTTTGAAACTACTTTCAGTTTTGAATATACAGCAACTAAGGACTTGAGAAATATTAGTTTACAAGTGAAGATTGTTTTGTAGTTGCATTTCAGATGCAGCACATCTGAATCAAAGGGCAAGAATCTTAACTCTGCAAGGACAAACAATAGCAGGTAGTAGCTAGCAAGCATGTGATCAGATCAGTGGACAAAGGACTTATAATGATAACTTACTTACAAATTATTATTTTTCTGTCTACCTTTTCCTTCTAAAATCACCTTTGGACTCCTGTTCTGCTATGGCCTTTCAGTAAAGAAAATGCTTTTGCTGGCAAATAATTCAGAAAGTTCTTTAAATTATTCTGTAAGCAAGAGAGAGAAATGTCCAAGGCATTGTCTCAGTTTAATGAGACTGAAGTGTTTTACTAAGGAGGATGAGTTATGAGGAAGACCAAGCTCCTCCCTCTAAGCAATTGTAAATCCGAAATTAAGAGGCTCCAACTGAGGAAGTATGGAGAAAGAAAGAAAATAACAGCCCTTTATTAAAGGATATATGTGTATTGGCAGAACAACAAAAGAACACAAAACCAACCAAACAATAATCCTGTACCCAAAAATCCCCTCCAAAAAGGAAACAGTTCAATACTTTCTGCCCTTTGGCACAATTCTAACCATGATCAGCAGGGGACGCTGTTGGATCACTGGAGGAGCAGAGCCTGCAGTTGCTCTGTGTTGGTCGGCAGGGGGGCTCTGGTGTGCGGGAGAAGCTGAAAATGGAGATCTTCCCCCTCCACACCGAGAAGGGGAAGGGGAAAAAAGGGGGAAAAGGAGGTTCTTCCCACGAAACTCACACTGTCTGCAGCTGGCTGTGGTCAGGAATTGCCCCCTTTCAATGATGGACACACACCACTGCCAACACGGAAGCAGAGGAGGAAAAAGGCCACCTCCTCCCCAAAAGGTTCCTCTGCAGGTGGGTCAAGCCTCTCTGATGAAGTCCGAGCAGGTCTGAGCTGGGGGCAGAACAGGGCACAGGAAAATGGAGGCAAACCAGGACCAGAAACAGCCAGGTGACCAGGCCAAAAACAAAGTGAACCTCGGACCCCTGAGTTAAGGCAAAAGTGAAGTGCCTCCCGTTTCCGAGGAGAGAGAAAAAAACCCTCCTCACCCCTCCCCACAGTCTTTGGAGGGCCATCAGCTTGGAATGTGGATCTGCTTGTTAGTTCTTTTGTGTGGGTCAATTACCCTAGGCAAACCCCTTCCCCCTCCCTTGTTCAACATCTTTCTTTTACAGTGATGCAGGGGAAAGAAAAATTCCCTGCTTGTTTTTCTAGAACAAGTAAACCTATGACAGGCATAAAAATGCATTTATGATAAGAGTGCAGTATGAAAACTTCTGAGTGCTAAATGGACATGTATCATCCACCGTATGTAAGGGTGAATACAGCTTGTGTCAATCTTAGGTAGACTTTGAAAGGCATCAGTTAAGCTAGTGGCAAGGTTCAAAGAGGACAGAGGTCAAAAATGTTGCCCACAGGACTTTTCTTTTTTGTAATGGGCTCTTGTATTTGATAATGCAGACTATGTATCTCCAAAATGAGTACGTAATCCAAAATTAAAAATAACATGGTGTCACTTGATGTGCTACTGCCTTTTGAGTTTGAGATCTGAGATGACAACAATATTACTACTTAGGCTTAATTTTCTGTATTTTACTTCACCATGGAAATTAGACACAGCAAAAATAATCTTCTATATCAATAATCTGCATGTGGCCACTCAGAGCACTGTTGGAAAAATTTAGTCTGCCACTGTTCCACTAACATGAGTAATGCATTACCTGCATGGATTTGCCTTCAAGGCAAATGATTCTTCAAGGGCCCGCCGTATGTTATTGCTGCATTGTCAAAATTTTTTGGTATAGTTTTTACAGATAATCATGCTGCTGTCCTCTCAGACACTTTTGGGGTACCCAGAGACAAGAAGAGAGCCATTCCTTTCAGGTATGAACATACCTCAATTTTCATCAGTGAGTCTGGCTATTTTCTGTACAACAGAATATGCTCAGTCTTTTGGAGAACTCAGTAAGACGGAAGAAGAAATGAATAGGAGAGAGTATCATCTTAATTCATTATGTAATCAAAGGGACCTAGAAAATAGCTTTGACAGACATGTATTGGCAAACATGAGAAACTATTCCACCCTAGAAACTATTGTAATAAGAAACTTTTCCCTGGAGTCTGGTTTATATATTAACTACTCAGTCCCATGCACCCTTAACTCTAAATGCCAACTTAAGCCATACCACAATGCTACTTCGTTTCAGCCACTACAGGTCCCACCTATGTTTAGATTTCATGCTGACCTGCATGTGGTACTCAGCAACTACACATTATTTTTCTGTGGGTTTGTTTTCCATAAGTATATATTATTTCTTCTGAAGAGTATTTTTTACTTTAAGTTCTGCCTTACCCAGTAGACTCAACATCCCCACACACCTTTTCAGTTCAGCATTTATTCACCACACTCCATTCAAGGGCCTGCAAGCATAGTTACCGTTATGCTGACTGCAGTCAGTCAGCTAAGGCAGGCTTTGTCTGCTCCAGCCACTGTTCCTGGTGAAGGTTCATCGAAGAAACTGACTGAAATGAGTATACAAAGGCATGTTCTCCTCAGGAGGAGTTCATTTGCCCTGCGAACAGGGCAGTGTCCATTTGGCAGTTACATGCCTAGGACACAATGCTGGTAAGAAGGTGTGCATGTGCTCTTATGAAACCAGTGTTGTCAGAAACGGTTTTTATCTCTTAGTGCTGTCTAATACTAGTCTGGGGTCACTTACTTCAAAAGTAGGTCATTCTGCACTCAATCAGAAATCTTGCAGTGTTGATAGTTTGTCACAGCAGTGCTAAAGACTGATAAGTAGATTTATCAAGCACATTGAGAATAAGGTACACAAATAGAGGTACTGAAACTGCAGTTTACCCAAACTCAGGCAAATTAACAAAAACTTTTAATAAAAGTATTGAATATAGTACCACAAAAAAGGTACACTGTACTTTGTGTTTCCTTTAAGGAACATGCAAAAACCCTTTAAAACTAGAAAAACTAAGGAAAAAACTTTCTTGTTCATCAGAGCTTACTCTTTGCTGTTTAGAGAAGCCATTCTGAAAGAACCATAGCTTTTGTAAATGTTTGGTCTTCCAGGAAGATTAGCGCTGTTCCCTTGGTCTTCCAGGGAAATTAAGCATTGTTCCCTTACTTCTTAGTTCTCTTCCAGCTTCTGGGGTTTAAGCTTTGTTCAAAGAAACTCACTTAAGCCAAGGTGCTTTCAGGAAAAGCATTCAGGCCAGATACTCTTACCAGCAGATCCAACTGACAAGATACTAGTCATTTGCTAAATTATGTTTCTTGAAAAAGTAACAGAATTTTGATCAATGGTAATTGCGTGAATTGGGCTCTACACATCAACCTAAGGCAAACTAAGAAAGATTTGGAATCAGCTTTTAATTCTGTCTTGGGCTCTGTAGCAAGCCAGCGTGAGAACAAGAAGAAAAAGGCCTGAGAAATGTCTAAAGATGACCTTATGTTGTTTTCTCTAGGTTGTGATTTACTGCCCAGAAACAAGCTCAGCTGGCCTGTTTGCATTCTTACCATATGTGGGTGTAAAAGGAGTTCCTTGAAACTCCAAGGTCTGTGTATGTGGTGTGTGTGTGAACAGGCCGGCCTGAGAGAGAGTGATGGATGTGTGACTTGCAGCTGTGTTCTGTCTTAATTTGCTTAACCACTCCCAGCTAAAAGTGAATGATATAAAAACCCTGAGTCACGGGGGAATAAGGTGATTTCTGTCCATCAACTCAGAAGTCCGTGTAATATTCATTCCATCCATAAATGGCACCCGAACAGGAAGTAATAATAAAATTATAAATAAATTGCATCACAGAAAAAAAGATGGGTGATGTCGAAGGGCCATTTACTCAATCTCTTTTTTAAGTGCAAGATTGTTATGCTATAATGGCTTGAAATTATTTAAAATATAAGGTTTCTCCAAAGTATTTATTTGTCCCTCACATTCCTTAGATAGCTAAACTTTCTTAGCCTGAATTGTTCAGATTAAGTTATGTATATTAGCTATTACGCTTACATTAAATAGGGTTTATGTTTTTCCTTTCTATAACTGAGGTGAACTGGAAATGTTTCTACTTTGCCTGAATATGGAACACACAGGTGTTTCAGAACATCCTTTATTTGATGCATCTAGCAGTTAGAGAAAGGCCAGTTTGCATAAAGAGAACCTTAGCAAGACAACAATAACAAGAGCCATAGTCAAATGAAAGTGTGGAATGGACCCAGTGCTAAATGCACATATAGAGCGCTGAAAAACTTCTAGGCTTCCAGCTTCACTGACTCTAGTATGGAACATGCTTCTTTATACTCTTCTGCTTCTTGCAATTCTTTTTCATTTTCCTGGAATTAAAAACAAAACTTTTGAGCACTTTGAAAATAATGGCCATGGGATTAAATTTAAGAAGGAAACTATGAAACAAGGGATATATCATTATTGAAAACACTAATTTTACATAATTCAAAGTACAGGCAATTTATTTTGTCCTCCTTAAGTTTCAGGATAATGGATGTCGTGTGAATAGATTTGACCTATGCATACCTTTATTTTATTAAATAAATATTTAAATCCAAGGACAGCATAACTGGAACCAACAACAGAACTCAGAACAAGAGTACCATTAAGAAAAAAAGCTTAAGCAGAAATTGACAATTGAAAAAACATATTACTACATAGTTGATTTTAAGCATTGAAGGTGAGCTAAGAACAGAAAGCAACCTCTAAAGACTACCAAATTCTTAATAAGAATAGTAACTCTCCACATTCCATGTTTTAACTCTGTACAGCACAGTGTATGGATCAATAGCATCACTTCTGCATGCTGCTGAAATCTAGACCAACTAACTGTCAAGTAGCTGGTTGAATGGCAAAAGGACCCTAAATCCTGCCAGGTACTGAGAACTTATTTTGGAAAACAGTAGAGGCATGCCATCCAAGGGCAAGAGGCCTTGACTTTTCCTTTGAAAAGGGTTTTGCATTTTAGCTGTCATATGTGTCTGAGGCTTAATTTACGGCATGTATTTTTAGCCTCACAGTAGCATTTATATGTGTAGCAGAATTCTTATAAATTGCATAAGCAGTACTCAGTAAGGATTCAGCTATCTTGTTTCTTGTCCATAGCATAATAAAAGTGGTAAGCAAAGTATTTTGACTAATTCAGTCCACTACAAGCATATTATATACATCTACATGATCTACAAAGACTACCTAAAGCAAGTGAATCATGTAACTATCACAGGAATTCAGAGTCCATTTTAACCATTCAGTATTTAAGTGTATGTTGAGTGTGCACTTCCTTAAAGACAGCTTCTAGTATTCTAATACACATAGACTGAAGACCAAGTCTGCAAAGACAGTTATCTAAAATGAAATATTGGTATGTTATAGGATGCCATTCTTGGGATCTATAAGAAGTAATTCTTCAATCCTGTTCTAATATGCTGCAATTACACTACAGACAAGCATGTTTATCCAAAATTCATCACAGAAAAGCAGAATTTCTTGATCAGTGGATTTTGGTGCTATACTTACTAGTAGTTGAGTAAGATCTGCATATGCAACTTCTAATCTGCGCTGGCAGTCTGGAATCATCATTTGTGACTCTTGTAAGATCTCAATCTGTGAAAATTAGAAGGCAATGAAATGAGAGTGTATTCCAGATAGGAATGTTATTTTTTAAGATAAATCTATTCTGAAAAAACAGTAGTCCAGTCATCATCTAGGAACTTCAGAACAGTGGTACCTATTTTCCGAATAGGCTGTTTTATTAAAAGACACAGCAGAATTACTTAAAACTCTCTTAATTTACAGGACACTTCCATTTACTTTGTGCTTAATTAAATATAAAGTATTAGTCCTAAAGAGTATTTAGAATACTTTTTTTCCTTAGAAAAAAGTACTGCCTGGTAATCTTTCCATACAGCACTTTTTAAAAAGGCTATTTAAACCAAACTTTCTCCTGCTGTTGTGAAGCAGCTTCATCTGAAAAGGGATCATCTGATTATATGAATATCTCCTACATCTTTTGGATAATAAAACCAGTGTTCAGATAATACCACATAGAGATAATTACTGCATGAAAAAAAGTTATTGAGTTATTGATCACATTGTGTGCACACTGCAGGAAGTTCTGACTGAAAGGTAATGAAAAATGAAAAGCAAAGACCAGCAGGCTCATATTTTGATGTTTATTATGAATAAAAAGTTATTACTTATCCTCGTGCTTCATTATAGGAGAAAGATTATTCTCACCAAGCACTTTGAACAAAATTACTAAACTGACACTCCACTGAACCTGAACATCCTGCTGCCTCCTACAGAAAAACTCAGATTTATACGAAGGAACATTTATTTCATGGAACATTTCTGGATCTGAACTCCATTCACTAAGAAGAAAAGATGTGCAGAGTTATTAAATGTTAAATCTATTTAGAACTGCAAATAGGTTATATATATAAGTATATATATATATATATATATATATATATAAGTATGAACCTCTTTTGCATTCAGGATAACCTGAAACAGAAGGCTGTCACTTTAAATTGCTTACTTCATTTTGTCATTCCTATGTTATATTCTTTCAGTATTAATGCTGCCGTACTAAAGGGAACATTGTCATCACAAAAGAGAAGATGGCTATGGCTAAGGATGTATTTATGCATACAGGAAGACCTTTTGTAGTACAACATTATCATCATTCTTCAATGTCATATGCTTAAGTTCTTATTTCAAGCCATTTTTGACAGAAAAGGTTTAAAAACTTTGTTTCTAATTTCCTTTCACAGAATCCAGGGCAAAATCCATCTACTTCAATGAAGCAAAGATGGGTAACATGTTTAAACAAAGTTAAGTGCCCCAAGTTCTAGTTCTCATCGATATTGTCACTTTCTTTTAAGCATTCAGCATTGGACTGCATAAAAAATAAGACTAGTCATCTGCATGTTGCACTTTCAGCAGTGAATAAATAAAAGTTTGTTGCTTCTATAGAACGAGGTATGCCGTGAGATGATGCCTTCTGCTTTATGTACTATGATGGAATGAATCACGGACTCCTGACTTGATGGACAGAAATCGCTTTATTGCCCATGATCCAGTTTTTATCTCATTCACTTTCAGCTGGGAGTGGTTAAGCAAATTAAGACAGAACACAGCTGCAAGTCACACATCCATCAGTCTCTCAGGCCGGCCTATCACACAGACACCACACACACAGATCTTGGAGTTTCAAGTTACCCTTTTTCACACCCCGGCATGGTGAATTGCAAACTGGAGGGTTTAGCTCGTTTCTGGGCAGTAAATCACAGCCTAGAGAAAACAATACAAGGTCATCCAGACATTCCTCAGGCCTTTCTCTTCTTGTTCTCCCCCCTTTCTGTATTCAGCACGATGGAGGAAGACAGCTATCGCTCAGTGCTCCATGATTCCGCTCAATGGGAAATTCGATGTAGTCACTGCAAAACTTAGCAAAGATTACTACGATTCACACCACAACTTACTTCTAGTTTACAAGGCATGTCATCTATCGTCTAACCACATGATAGCAGATTCTAAGTGTGGGGGGAGATGGCAGGCCCATGGAACCCCTGGGCCCCCTGGAAG
>NW_020885217.1:16953-34621 GCF_003945725.1 Corapipo altera
ACCTAATAAAAGGCTGCCTGCTGCTCTGAGCAGGCAGACATCCCTTTGTCTCACCATCCTCGTGTGTGTTGTGTGTCTTCTTCCCCCCTTGGACCGGGACCCCTTCGACAGATACCCAGCGACATCTAAGGCATCTAAACAAACCATAAGGGCTTAATTAACTTGCTTAAATTCAGATCTCTTGCAAGATGTTATCAGAGGCGGTTTAATCTACACAGACTTCCATTAATAAGGTGACTGCAACAGAGGCAGTAACTAAAATGACTACTGCTGATATGATACAGAATAACTAAGCAATACAGACCTTAGATGCAGAGAAGATCAAGGCCAAATAAGCTAAAAAGATGTTGCCAGGGGTTTATACTGTACCCACTGTTGTCGTGATACATTATACTTGCTCATGTAGGTGTTCAAGTTGACCCCAGATAATGCTGGTGTCACTGGTTGTTGAGAGAATCTTAGATGATGCAGGACATATACTGCTTCAGGCCTGCTTGCACAATCCGGCAGGGACCTGTGTTCTCCAGCAGCAGATGTGTGTCCTTGAGCAGCAGTCAGAAAACAAGGAGGATGTCACTGGTCATCTGTTCTCTCTTCCTGGTTCTGTTGTTCTAAGGTATCACCTGCAGGCCCTGGATTTCTGGAAGTGGATTCTGCAGTTCGTCATTCCAGCTCATGATAAGGCCGTATATATTTAGCTGGCAACCACCTAGGTCCTGCAGGAAGAAGACGCATGCATACCCTCTTCCTCAAGTAATTAACTCAACAGGTCCTTCCCACTGATGTGTCTCAGGATCTTTATACCAGACCTTTGGTTTTGATGCTGAAAAGTGTTTTGCTGAAAAATGTTGTTGTATGGCAGTAGTTGGAGAGATATCATCCTGCATATTCAAAAAATTTAAAACATACAGGGCTTTTTGTACCCAATCATTCACTGAGGTTAGGGTTTCCCCCCTTTTTTGTTTTTCCAACATTGCTTCCAGAGTGCAATGAGTACATTCCACAATAGCTTGGCCCATGGGTAAAAGGAGAAGATGCAAAAAATGAGCTCGAGAGTCAAAGACACATCCTCATGGAGGTGCAGACAATGTTCTCACTTTATTCCAAAAATACACACATTATCAAGGGTCCTACAGGGTTCACATGCTCTATTCTAACTTTCTATTGGTTACATTTACTTTCACACACTATATCTATAACTTTATTGGCTCTACTAGCCAAGGCACATTTCCAGGCCCCCCCATCTTCTGGTTTCTCACACTCTGGATAACAACCTCCTTCCCTGTTTTCCTCTATGCAGCTTTCTGATATCTGCTGCTCAAGGACACAGATCTGCTGCTGGAGAACACAGGTCCCTGCTGTCCAGCACACAGGTCGGATTGTGCAAGCAGGCCTGAAGCAGTATATGTCCTGCATCATCTAAGATTCTTTCAACACATGGGAACATGAGAGAGATCAGGAACATGCGTGACTCCCCAGTCCTGCAAAAAATGCAGTGTTGAAGCAGCAGTGTAGGCAGACCCATCGTCTGTTTTGATGGATTTTGGCACACCCATGACTGCAAAAGCAGCGAACCAGTGGCTTCAAGCGTCTTTATCTTTTTCACCTGTTCTAGCAGATGCATGAATGTAACCAGAAAAAGTGTCAACTGTAACATGTAAGTATTTAAGGGTCCCAAAGGAGGGCACATGTGTAACATCAGTTTGCCACAGTTTGTTGCTTGAAAGACCTTGTGGATTAACTCCTCCTGCCGCGGGTAATGAGGCAAATACCTGACAATCAGGACACGCACAAATGATATCCCGTACCTGAGTTCTTGTTAAACGAAAAGATTTCTGTAAAGACAAGGCGTTTTGATGATAAAAGGAATGAGACAGATGTGCCTGTTCAAAAAGATTCGGTACCACAGCTGGCATGGTTAACTTATCCGCCACTGAATTACCTTCTACAATTGGTCCTGGCAAGTTGGTATGAGAACGAATATGACAAACATAATAAGCATGGTGACGAGAACGTACCAAATGAGACAAGTGCATAAAGCAAAGAGTCTCCAATCCGAGCTATGATACCTACGACATATTGAGAGTCACAAACAATATTTAAAGCTTGGGCACTGAATAACTCAAATGCTTTTATAGCCGCAGAAAACTCGACAATCTGTGTTGCTGCAGAAACGGTAATCACTGTTGACTGCCGGGGACAGTGATTATCAGGCTTCCATACAACAGCACCCTTTCCCATCTTGCCCAAACCATCAATAAAAGCAGTGACGGCATTAGCTATTGGAGTCCTGGAACAGAGATCTTGTGGCTGAAAGGGTAATTTGGATAATGACTGTAGAAACCTGTGTCTCGGCAGTTGAAAGCAAAGGCAGTCTGCAAAGATAAAGATTGCAAAAGTAAACCATGATAAACATCTTTATTGAAAGGCAGATAAATTACAGCTGGCTCCAAGCCAGTCAGAACCTGGCATCGCTGGCGGGCTTTGTGTACCAGAGAAGTTAGCATATCCACAGTTGTAGTTAATGTTTTAGGAAACAAGTGTGACAAAAAAACCCACTCTGAAATTATGACTTGTTGGTCCACTGTAAACCATTGTCCTATTAAAGACTGAAAAGAACTATAAATTACAAATAAAGCAATCAGGACATTCAGATGTCGATGGCCTGCAAAAGCTGTGTGAATTTTTTGGATGACCAGTTGCAGAGCTTGCTGGCTTGCTTCAGTGAATTGACAAGGAGATGATAAATCAAGGTTACCCTTCAGCAGATCAAAAAGAGGGGATAAGTCTTCTGTAGTAATACTGAGCATTGACCGAATCCAGTTAATGGTCCCTAGCAATTTCTGTAAATCATTGAGTGTTTTGACATTAGTGTGCAATTTTATGGAAGAGGGAAATACTGTAGTTTCAAAAACTTTCCAGCCTAAATAGTTCCACGGAGCTTCTCTTTACCTTTTCCGTTGCTATCTGTAAGCCATAAAGTCACAGGCACTGTTGTACCACCATAAAAATTTGCTCAACCTTCACTGAATTAGCTGCTGCTATTAAGATATTGTCCATATAGTGATATATATGAGCTTTTGGGAACTGTTGTCTTGCTGGTTGGAATGCAGAATCAACGACTAACTGGTAGATCGTAGGGCTATTCATCATCCCTTGAGGCAATACAACCCATTGATATCGTCGCATAGGAGTGCTATGATTAATACTGGGAACAGAAAAAGCAAATCTTTCACTATCTCTTCTCATGTAACAGGATGGTAAAAAGAAAGCAATCCTTCAGATCCAGAACAACCATGTCCCAAGAGTCAGGGATAAGCATCAGATTAGGAATTCCAGACTGCAACACTCCCATAGGTTGAAGGACAGCATTCACTGCTCTTAAATCTTGCAATAATCTCCATTTTCCTGACTTTTTCGAGATTACAAATATAGGTGTGTTCCAGGGACTGTTAGATGGAACAATATGTCCTGCTTCTAATTGCTCTTGTACTAATTTCTGTGCCCATTCTAGCTGCTCTGATTTCAATGGCCACTGGTCCACCCAAACCAGAGTGTCTGTTTTCCAGGCTAATTTGAGCCGCGGCTGTTGCACAGTGGCCTCTCAGAAAAATCCTGCTTTGAATCCACTTGCATGATTAGCTGTAAATTCCACTGTTTGAGTATGTCTCTCCCCCATAGAGTACATGGAAGAGACAGAACGTAGGGGCGGAGAGTTCCCCGTTGTCTGTCTGGCCCTATAACAGATAACACTGCCTTGCTCTGCTGCGGAACCTGCATGCCACCGACTCTTGTAACTGCTGCTTGTGGAATTTCAAGCTCCCAATAAGGAGGCCAATCTTTAGCATTAATGATGGAAACAACTGTTCCAGTGTCCACTAGACCAGTAAAGTACCTGTCTTCTATTTGCAATTTTAACAACAGCTGGCTGTCTGAGATTAAAGTCGACCAATAGATCTGCGGTGTATTAGTACTTCCAAAACCTCCCGTTCTCTCTGTCTGATGATCTTTGTGCTGCTTCACATAAGGCAATAACAATCGCTGTGCTACTTTTTCTCCTTGTGGTATGTAACATGGGGGACATGGAGTCCACAGCATCATTTTAATTTCACCTTTGTAGTCAGAATCAATAAGTCCAGGAATAATAAAAATACCACTTTTGCTGGCAGATGAGCAACCTAAAAGAAGGCCACATGTACTGCCGGGCAAAGGGCCATAAACACCCGTGCCTGCTACAACAACAGCATCATCTGGTATGTTTATTCATGTGGCGAGGGTCAAATCCAGCCGGGCGCTTCCTGAGGTGGCAGGTTGGAGGCTGCATATGCCCTGTTTGTCTGAGAGTTGTGAGACATGAAGTTCCATGCTCTGTTGTGATTCTTGACAGGTGGGACCCAGTTTTGTTTTGGGGCACCAGGCCATGCGCCCCCTTTGAAGTTTCCCCAAAGAGGTTTGCTGTCATTAGTAAATTTGGATTGGCACTGATTTGCCCAATTAAATCCTTTGCCACATTTCTGACATGGGCAGGAGGGGGGGGGGGAATATTGTCGTTTTTATTCCCCAAGGGGCAGTCTCTTTTAATATGTCCTTCTCGATAACACTGATAACAGCGAATAGCAGCGCAGGCTACAACCATCTGTTCAGTTAATGCAGTTGCTAGCAAGGAAGCTTTGAAGGACTCCCTGCCGACATGCTGACAAGCCACAAGTTCAGCAACTGACTTAGTCTGATTTCTTAAAGGCACCAAAGCTCTTTGACAATCCATATTTGCATTGTCAATTGCTAACTGAAAAAGCAAAACCTATGCCGCTGCATCATTATCTATCTGCCTTGAAATTGCAGTCTGCAATCGGTCAATGAACAACTCGTAAGGTTCCTGCGGTCCCTGTTTAACAATTGCAAAAGACAGCTCTCTGTTTTTGGCATCTGGAACTTTTCTAGGGGCTTTCATGGTCAGATCAGTAGCTTGAGTGAAAGCGAGCCATGGCAGCATGATCTGTGTCATTGCAGTAGAGTATTGCCCCTCACCCAGTAACCTATAGCCATCCCGCTCACAACATTGTCCCTTACTTGAGCATTCAGCAGACCAAACCGTAAACTGCATGGCGGACAAGATTAAACGTAAAAAGCCTTTCCAGTGAGACAGGGTCATAACGTAAGAATCTCCGACAGTCGCAATCAGCCTCAGTGTATATGATGATTGCAGTCCATAGTCTTTTGTGGTTTTACAAACCTCTTTCACAACATCATAAGGAAGATGTTCAAACTGAGGCGAGTGGTGTGGCCTATAAAGCACTGGCATAGCATTCAAGAGTTCAACATCCCCACATTTTAAAGCAGCCAATTTACAGTCCTCCAAAATAAAGGAATCCACATTAGCCTCTGGGCAGTGTGCCGGTTGTGCTGGCACCGTGTGTGGGGGCGTGGATAACAGAGACTGAGGTTGATTATATTGTGCCTGTAAAATTTCCTCTGCCGTTGGGGCAGAAGCCGCTACTATTTCTTCCTGCTTTAGGGAATATAGAGCTGTCTCTTTTTTAGGGGTTGCAGGATCCAGATCAAAGGACTCATTAAGCTCATCAGTCACTGTCAGTGGGTCATTAAGTATTTTATTACCCTCAGAGGATTCATCTGCATATGGCAGTAGACCAGTGGCCTGTGAAATGGTGTCTGTTTGTTCCACAGCTCTTAAAGCCGTATACACAACTTTCCAAGCAACTACAACTTCAGTCGGGATATTCGAAGCTAAGTAAGTCTTTGTTCGAAGCTCCTCACCGACCCTAGCCCATAACGCAGTCTCATAAGAACCATGTTTAGGAAACCAGGGACAAGAGTCTCTAACCCATACGAGCAATTTGACCACATCGGCCATTTTAACAGCAGACCCCTGTTCTTTTAAAATGCGATGCAAAATTTCTGCATATAATTTATGTTCCTTTGACACTGATTGACCCATAGTTCTGCAGCCACTCACCTCTGTCACGACAATGGGTGATGATCCTGAAACAGGATGATGCGCGCAAATGACCGACCCAGTTCGGCTGCAGCTTCCGCCATGGAGCACTGTGTACGATGATTCAGTCTTATTCGGGCACCATTTATGATGGAATGAATCACGGACTCCTGACTTGATGGACATTGCCCATGATCCAGTGTTTTTATCTCATTCACTTTCAGCTGGGAGTGGTTAAGCAAATTAAGACAGAACACAGCTGCAAGTCACACATCCATCAGTCTCTCAGGCCGGCCTATCACACAGACACCACACACACAGACCTTGGAGTTTCAAGTTACCCTTTTTTACACCCCGGCATGGTGAATTGCAAACTGGAGGGTTTAGCTCGTTTCTGGGCAGTAAATCATGGCTTAGAGAAAATAATACACGGTCATCTAGACATTCCTCAGGCCTTTCTCTTCTTGTTCTCATGCTTGGCTTGCTACAATGTACTACAACTCAATAAGCAATCTGGGAAGGCATATAAGTTGTAGTCCTGGCTGCTGTAAGAACAAAACTTCCCTAACCACTCTATTCAAAACAGAATTTTACTGACATCCAAAAGAGTACCTGAGATTTATTTACATTTGCCTGCAGTTATGCAGTAATGAATAAAAAAATAGAAGGAAGATAAATCCTGTAACTACATTAAGTGCAAGCAGTTGGATATAGGAACAGGAATTTTGTGTAACCAGGATTCTTAGTTGATTACCAAACTACCTATGCAAACTTTGATAATTTCTACATAAACCACTTTTTCCCATGATAATCCCAGAAGGACCATTTACTGTTACAAATGTATATAATAAAGCAAAGTCAAAAGCTCGAATAATTAGATAAGCTTTAGGATTGGTACTTTTAAAAAGTGTTTACTCTTTAAACAGTAGCTGTCTCCTCTCCGCCAACACATTATAGAAACATTCTGACTAAATTCTAAGGAGTTTAAATTATAAACAGGTCACAGAGGAAGTTATTACATGAAACTGATCTAACTTTGCAAAGAACCATAAATATCTGCAAGCTTTCTGTGAATTACAATGCCAAATAGTAGTATTAAAAAACTGGAGTAATTGAAGTGCATCTAAATAAAGCGTTAAGACAAAAGCATTAAAGCAAAAAATTATGTACAGAGATAAGCAAATTGAATTACTTGTCAATAAGTGCACATAGAACCAGAAGAGCTACTGTGACTAGCGAGGACGATGTCATAGAATCATAGAATGTTACGGGGTTGGAATGGACCTTTAAGATCATCTAGTCCCAGCCTCCCCTGCCATGACCAGGGATACCTCCCACTAGACCAGGTTGCTCGAGGCCTTATCCAGCCTGGCTTTGAACACTACCAGGATTGGGGCATCCACAACTTGTCTGGGCAACCTGTTCCAGTATCTCACCACCCTCACAGTGAAAAATTTCTTCCTAATATCCAGCCTAAATTTCCCCTCTTTCAATTTGCACCTATTACTCCTTGTCCTATCACTACAGTTCCTGATGAAGGGTCCCTCCCCGGCTTCCCTGTAGGCCCCCTTCAGATACTGGAAGGTTGCTATGTGGTCTCCAGGCAACCTTCTCTTCTCCAGACTGAACGGCCCCAACTTTCTCAGCCTGTCTTCGTATGGGAGGTGCTCCAGTTCTCTTATCAACTTTGTGGCCCTCCTCAGGACTTGCCTCAACAGTTCCATGTCCTTCTCACCTTGAGGGCACCAGAACTGTACACAGTACTCCAGGTGGAGTCTCACAAGAGCAGAGGAGGAGAATCACCTCCTTTGACCTGCTGACCATGCTCCTTTTGATGCAGCCCAGCATTTAGTTGGCTTTCTGGGCTGTGAGCACACACTGCTGGCTCATGTTGAGTTTTTCATCAACCATCATTCCCAAGTCTTTCTCTGCAGGGCTGCTCTCAATCACCTCTCCGCCCAACCTGTAGGTGTGTCTGGTCCTATTCCTTTAAGTGTGCTGAAAAATCCAGTCAAACAAATTTCTTCAAAGAACCACATTTCCTGTCAGTTGTCTTTCAGGATTGAAGGTATTTCTACTGAGGGAGCAAATGTCTGGCATCTTTCAAAAGAAAGCAGTCTACTCAGATGTGATGGAGTTCTAACTGTTAGGGTGTATATAGCCAGTTAAACACCATATTAGTCTACTAAACACCATATGCATTTTTTGTAAATTGGTTCAGATGTCAAAGAACTACTGCATATTCCCTATCAATAGTCTTCAATCTGTTTTTCATAAATTCCAGATTGCAGTGACAGATAAAGCAGAATTGGAATCAGAAAAGCCAAATAAATGCAAACACAGATCCACCTCCCAGTTCCTTAAGTGGAAGGGCACCATAACAAAACTCAGACAATTATTTTGCACATTCAAAATAAGCACAAAGGCCAAACACAACTCTGAGAAACAGCTGAGGAGGTAATGCCTGAGGCTTTAAAAATAAGCACCTTTGATTTTAGCAGGTCCCATAAATAAAAGTTCAAAACCAGTATTTCAACTTATCTAGGCAGATCAGAGCTGCTTAGTTGAGACAGATTCTCTGTTTTTTGGCTCACCCAAGCACTTAAACTAAATCAAATTTTTGATATTTTAGGAATAGAAATAAATACTACTGCTTATGAGTGTTGATAACAAGTTTTCTACAGCAGGAAACAATTTTGCTGAGCCTAACTGACATATAATGTAGACAACAGTTTTATTGGCTTCAAAAAGATAGAAGCAGAGTTGGATGGTTTTTTTGGTTTTGAGGTTTTTTTTCAGCTGACCCACAACTTAGGAGATTTAGAGATGTGCAGACCCACAAATAATTTGAAAACAACAAGAAGAAAACATCCATAGGATGCTCTGTCATTCCTTGATCTTAAGAAAGACAGTCTAGTAAAATAATGGGTCACAGGGTATAGTGACGATATTGTTTTATATTACAAGAATGGTGTTATAAACACAAAAGATAGGCTAAAAAATTAGAAATGTGAATGAGTGATATATATATATGAATTACATACACACATATGAATACATATTAATACTTTTAAATACTGACTCATAATCACTCACCCTTTGTTGCACAACTGGAAACAGATAATCATAACAGTATGGATCTACTCAAAGACAGTAGGGCAGAAAAGACAAAGCATGCAAATAATTCAGTTTACTTAGAAAAGTGCTACTTGTTTGAACTACTTTTCATCAGGAAGTTTGTAAAATATTTGGAATCCACTGACCAGTTACAACCATATCTGATGGAAGGAGAGATCCAAAAGAAAAAAAGGACATGTCTAAATACCATGAACACCAATGGTTCCAAAATGAATAATCCTACAGTTGAGAGATATTAGTTGTTTAGTATAAATAAGATTTAAGTAGAATGAGTTACATGGAGTTATGTGTGATTTAGTATGTTGTTTGCTAAACTTTACTTGCTCTTCATGAAGAGTTAGATTAGTTGAAGCCTTAGGCCACAAGCTGTGAACCTAAACCTAGGTATGTTTTTGGCTAGAATGGAGTTAATTTTCTTAGCAATTTTCCTAATAGCTGATACAGAACTGTGTTTTGTCTTTAGTATGAGAACAATATTAATAACACACTGATGTCTTGGTTGTTGCTAAGTAATGTTTATCCTAAGTCTAGGGCTTTTTTAGTTTCCCATGCTCTACCAGAGAGCAGGTACACCAGCAGCACAAATCAGAAGATAAGGAGACTACAACCATCATCAGAAGCTGCAACTTGACGAGATAAGAACAATTAACAGCCTGCCTGCATGTACACAGAGAGAGAAAACAATAAGGTGTTAGAAGACTCCAGATAAAAAATTACCATTGGACCAAAAAGCACGTGCAAGGCACTTGAAAAGCATGTGAGAGGCAGATTAATAAATCATAACGGTATAATTGCCCAGGGATTTCTTTGTTCTGAGTCCCTTTCTGGAGGTACCCAGCTTGAGCTGAACTGATGCTGTACCATTCTATTACATTTTTTATTTTTTATAAATACAGGAAATCTAGGGTTGAGCCTGAAGAAGGAGGAAACGCGCCTGAGAGTGAATGATTAAATGCATATTCATGTGATTACATCATCTATCTATGCATGTTAATAACAGGCGGAGTATAGGTGGAGCCCAGGTGGGGCTTGGGGTGGTCCTCTTGGCCCTCAATTTCGGTGGTACATCCACTCTTCCTCCTGTGGGTCTGGGGGCTTATTTTCATCTTCCTTGGCTTGACCTCCCTTTTCTTCTATTGTTCTCGACCCGCTCACTGAAACTTGGAGAAACGCTTGGTTCCAGGCCTGTTTCTTGTATTCAAATGTCTACTTTATCTTACTGCATCTTAATTTATTACCTCTAGACCTATCATATGTTTCTTTTACCATTCTTTTAAGTTTTGGTCCAGTAAGTAGAATACAACAAGCACAGATCGTTTAGATGTTGGTACCTGGTTAGCAGGCCCAGATTTCTCAGTTTTCTTTTGGGCCTGACTTCTTGTTTCAGTTGTTAGTTTGATTTTTGCTGAGTTCATTTTTTCTTTTTATGGAAAAAAATTAGTGTGGGAAAAGCTTTTACTTTTATCTTATGGATGGATACTTTTGTTTCAACCAATTGAGAATTGGAATATTCAATCAAATTTAGCCTGGGAGTTGGTACAAGAATTTATGCATATTTGGAATCATACAAATATGATATTACATATTTACATATTACATACCACAGTCTCAGTCAGTGGTAAGGCAGAAGACAGCTAAGCTCTATATAAATAAATTCTTTATTTGTATACAAATTCTTCATTTGTATTTCTTTCTCATAAGATAATGAAAACAAAGCGGGACATGCACACATGAACTATGAACTTATTTAAGTTGTTTTAGTTTGTTCTAAAATAGCTTTCTCCTAGTTCGTTTTTATTTATTTTTATATTGGGTTTTGTTTAACCTATTCTTTCACTATTTGAAAATGAAGATGGAAGAACAGTGGGTTTTATAACACAGTGTCATGGTTTGAGATAGCCCCAAAATCCAATTCCCTAGCTCCATCCCCCCTCCCACATCTCAACCTAATGTGAGATGGGTTTTTCCAGACAAAACACAACTAGACTCAGAATGGGGAAAGGGAATATATTACAATGACTGTACAAATAAATACTATAACACATTATACACAAAATCACAACTATCTCTACCATGACATATAGTATTTACAATGGATCAGATCTCTTCTCCCCTCCAAATAAAAGTCCAGGAGGGAAAGAAGGACAGATCCTTTCCAGTCTCTCAGGGCGGCAGCTTCTTCTAAGGCAGCAGGTTCTCCTCATCTCATGCATGCAGCAGTAACTGGATTGTTGTAGCTGGATCTCTGTTCAATACACACAAGGGGGTCTCCAGGCCCCTCGGCCCGTCGTCTCCAAAACGAGGGTCTTTCTCTTCCGTGGACTGCGTAGCAGGGACAAGCTTGCGTCACCACGTCATACCACGAAGCTCAGGGGTCTTCGCGGTAGTCCCTTTCCTCAGGGGATTCAAATTCCCCTTTGCAGAGCTCTGTGCTCTGTCTCAAGGCTGCTAGCTTAGCAGCAACAGCGAGGGGGGCCAAGGTCAACCCCCCCGCATTCCTTCTCCGTCCCGGTCCAGCTTCCCAGGACGCTCTGAGCTTCTCAGCTCCTCTCTGCAAGTGCTGTAGCACTCCAAGGCTCTTTCAAGCAAGAGTCCATCATCTTCCTCCTTCCAGGAGGTCTCAAGGAGTTTGGGGGGGGGGTTTGGTACAGTTCCTACCCCCAGAACTCTGAAGTTCTGCTGCGGGCTCTCTCTCTTCTGCTGCTTCCTCCGGTTCAGTTCTTATCTGTCCTGGCTCTTATCCAGAGTCTCTGGACACTGCCGCCGCTTCTGCTCTATCTCTGTAGCCCCCAGCTGGGGCTGGGGGGGGGGGACAGAGGCCCCGAGGGGCTCCGGGCCCCTTTCCTCGTGGCTGTTACATCATGGCTACTTCTTCTACCAACCAAACTACAACCCCTTCTCTTCCGGTGCTTGTGATATGTTTACATTTCTGCAGGAGCGCTCATTGGACAGAACTCCAAAACTTCCAGGGGTTTCCACCCCTGGGGGTTACCACTTTTCAGCCTCTGGGGGAAAACAAGGTTCAAACCACTACACACAGTCACCAGACTATTGAAAAAAGTGAAAACAATTTTAATTTACAGTTTCAGTTTCTGTGAAGATTTAAGACAAAACATTTGGGAAATGCTTGGGAAAACATAGTTAAAAGATAACATATTTATCTGAAAGAATATAAAGACCACAGTTAAACACATAGATGCCACACTTCTGTAAAGAATATAAATGAATCTTGCAAATCCAAGCCTTCTCTCAGTGACAAGAAAACTCGACACTCCTCCTTCCAAAAGGGAATGTACCAACTGTCTGCAACAACTATCCTTTATGGGGAATCTTCCAAGAAAAAATTAATCATATTGTAATAATGACTCTAAACCATACCTATTGTTGGTGAGTGATAGCCATCCTAACACCAAGTGCTAAACAATCCATACCCAGTCTCCTTAAAATTTAACAATTCTGGAGGAAAGGAAGTTTCTACAAATGCATATTATGACTTTTATAATTGATTGAATTTTACTCTAGTACTTATATAACAGGAGTCTGGAAAAACATACAGGAGACTTTTTTATTTAAGGATGGTTATGATTAAATTAGGGTAAAGGATTTTATAAAACAAGTTTTAGGATAGTTTACCTGCTTCTTAATTCCATAATCATCACATGCTTCAGCTTTCATTTTTTCAATCTTTTCTTCTTGCTGTTTTGCTTCTTTTTCATACATAACTTTTTCTTTTGCCAATCTGCAATTAAACAAAGTGATTGCATTAATCTAGTTCAATTATGGTAAAAAGTTATAGCATTGAAAACAAAAAAGAAAAAACCCCGAAAGCTGCAGCCCTATAATACACCATTTTATAAAAACAAGGCTCTTAACCACTGCAAAAAACTGCATCTAGGAAATGCTGAATTTAGCTATAACGTATTGAAACAGGAGCCAGGCCTAAAAGAGTTAACTGAGATATCTTGGCCTGCTAAGAAACCCCAATACCTGTTTTGCTAGAAGAACATTTTAGGAGCACTGGTTAATATCATGTTCTGTTCTGCTCACTGGACCAAAGGCCTTATTATGGAAGGAATAGGAGTAGTACACACACAGTAATAAAGTAGACATTTGAATAAGATCTAGAAGGCCCAGAGCCAGGATTTTGCAAGCTTGAAGAATTCAGGTCACCTAATTGAAGAAGTCAAATTGAGGAAGACGTCCATGGCAACCACCAGAGGGATGAAGGCTTGTAGAGAAGACACCCACAGTAGAAGATTGCGCATATCTGGAAAGACTCCGCCCAGAGACTAGCGGAGTACTGAAATAATTCCTGATTAACTAACTCAAGACCAAAACAAACATTGAGATGGTAGTGCAAACCTGGGAGCAAGGAAAATCCTTCCCCAAACAAGAACAAGCCTATATCAGATCAGCCTATATTAGGTAAGATTGTTTAAGGAGAACTCAACAACCAAAAGAATATAATCAGATGCAAGAATCAAAAAATATTATATAAATGAAAAGAGAATAAAATTCTTGTAGAAAGCTTCTTGGTCACATTAGCTCATCAGAGCAAAGTAATTACTAATTAAGTAAGAACAGCTCAGTAGGTACCAGAAAAAGTCAGACCATAACTTGTTGCATTTCAAGTACACAGACCATATATAGATGGAAAAACCTGCAACCATAATAAATACTACAGGTGTAATTTAAGCAGACATTCCACAGTGTTGTATGAAATATAAACTACAGTACCTTTAACTTTTAACTGCAAGAATTCAAAAACAAAAAGTAAACAATGTATATTACCTATTATAGTGTAAAAGCCCCAGACTTGCTTGACAAGTTTCTTAAAAGGGCTTAGGTTTTTTTATACCTGAGGCAGCGCATGGGAGAAATGCAACAGCGTTCTCAGGAGATTAAACAACAAAATTTTACTGTCAAACTTTAGAAAATGAGGGTACTTGGCAAATTTTAAAGCAAACATTCAATTGAAATAAAGCATTTCACAAGGCGTTGACTTAACAAACTCTAACCCAACTTTTAGTTAGCCAGATTCCAAGAAGAGGAAATTAGGAGAAGAAAAGAGAGAAAGAGAGAAAGGGAACAGAGAATGATTAATAATCACCTATTGAATTCCAATGTGATCTCAGCTGCTATAAAATCCAAATGGTGGGCCGTGACCACGTGCATCTTTGTGCTATTGCTTTTATCTATTCTGGTCTCTTGGGGCCATCCCCCTAGGTGGGACTTTCAGTGTGCCGGTGGCTAATAGCCATTCTGGGGCTAGACTAGAGGCTCCAGAGGCAGGGGATGTGGAGCAGTGCACCATCCTATCTCGGCAGAACTTGCCCTGCCCCACCCCCCTTTAGTTGTTTTGAACCAGTAATCATTTTCTCCAGTCTCTCACACAGTTATACTTGTCTGTGCTGGTTTTCACTGGGATAGGGTTAATTTTCTTCACAGTAGCTAGTATGAGGCTGTTTTGGAATTGTACTGAAAACAGTGTTGATAATACAGAAATGTGTTTGTTATTGCTGAGCAGTGCTCACACAGCATCAAGACCTTTACTGGTCCTCACTCTGCCCTGCCAGCGAGTAAGCTGGGGGTGCACAAGAAGTTTGGAGGGGACACAACCAGGACAACTGACCCTAACTGGCCAAATTGAAAATTGAGCAGCTGCAGAAACAGTTACAGGAAGAAAAGAAGAAAAAACAAAAATTGGAAGAAAAGGTAGAGATGATGCTTAAGCAAGCTGTCTATCCATCCGGCATTGTACAGATTAGAAAACTAATTGTATCCCCCTAAGAATGGGGTGGAAATATATAGGGTGATCCCTGTGATAACAAACTAAGGAAAATTTATTATTTAATAAAGTAAAAATAATTTATTCTTTAATAAAGAATGGGTAGCCAAAGAGGAGGCAGCAGCAGCAGTAGTGGCAACTGAGGTAAGTCCAGGGATGAAGGTTAGATTGAGCTGCACAGGGGAGTTCCTGAGCTCAGGGACACCTAAGCAGCAGTCCAGAACCCTGTCAGGACCCAGAAGCCCTCACGAGCCAATCAGTTGAGGAGGGGGCGTTGCCAGGAGCACTGCAAGAGATTTAAAAGGCTCTAGGGAGCGAGCGACCAGGGTGGACAAACAGGATGTGGTGTGGCAGTTTGTGCAGGCAGGGCATGCAGGGAGGGTGCTGCAATCTGCAAGTAGGTCCACAGCTCAGGTAAGTGCTAAGTGCTCTAGGCCTCTGCCATAATGGTGGGCACTCGCCTTGGAGCCAAAACCTGTGTGTCTACTGAGACAACCCCTGAGAAGTCTGATGCTTCTACCCAGATAGAACTGGTAAGGAAGGAGATATCAGTACAGGTGGTAGCTTGCAATAGATGTCCAGATACTTCTGGAGAAAAGGCTAATACCTGCACAGAGTGTGCACAAGTTGATGACCTGTTGCGGCATGTGACCAAATTACAAGAGACAGTTAATAGGCTGTGTATTATTAGAGGGTCTGAAAGAGAGATAGATCCGTGGCTTTGGAACCATACACCTACAATGGATACCACTGAGTCTGAGACAGCTTGGACCCTGGTGACCCACAAAAGCAAGACTCCAATTCAACCTCTACCCTCCAACATCCAGACCGAAAACAAATATTAAGCTTTAAAGACTCTAGACGTCCATGAGCAAGACCAACAAGGAGAACTTTCACCAGCAGAGCACAGTGGTTTATCATAAAAAGAAATGTTGAGTGCTTGTAGTGGGTGACTGTCTATTAAGGGTGTATTGGGTCTGGCTGAGATGGAGTTCATTTCCCCACAGTAGCCCTCACAGTGTTGGACTTTGCATTGGCAGCTAGAAGGGTGTTGATAACACACCGGTGTTTTTGGCTACTGCTGAGCATAGCACCAACACTGTAACATTCCTTCCTTAGTTGAGGGCAAGATCCTGGGAGGGGACCCAAATAGACCAGCTGACCCAAACTGACCAAAGGGATATTCCATACCATATGACATCAGCTCAGATAAAAAAGTTAAGGTGAAGCAAAAAGTAAAGCAAAGCTTGAACTCACAGAAGTGAAAGATAGCAGGGTTTATTCTCTACCATTCATTGTCTCCAGTGGTTGCCTGCTGAGAAACCGTCACGTGTATTGAAGCCCTGCTTCTCAGGAGTGGCCAACCATCGCTGCTCATGGGAAGTAGAGAATAAACCCTGCTATCTTTCACTTCTGTGAGTGCAAGCTTTGCTTTACTTTTTGCTTCAAATAAACTGCCTTATCCCAACCCATGAGTTGTTTTTTTTTCTACCTTACTCTCTCCCCTGTCCAGCTGGGGAGTGATAGAGCGGCTGGGTAGGCACCTGGCGTCCAGCCAAGGTCAACCCATCAAGGGTGTGTATGGCTATGGAGAATCCTCTTACACCTTTTCTAAGGAACCTGCATGCTTGATTACCTCTCTGAAGTGCCTGTACACAAACCCTCACAGTATGGGAAATAAACAAGAAGAACCACAAATCTATGTACAGTCGCAGGGTCATGATCTCATCGCAATTACTGAGACATGGTGGGATAGTTCATGACTAGAATGTTGTCATGGATGGTTGTGTACTTTTTAGAAAGGACAGGTCAGCAAGGCAAGGTGGTAGAGTTGCTCTTTATGTGAGAGAGCAACTGGAATGTATCGAGCTCTACCCAGGGAGAGACAAACGAGTTGAGAGCTTATGGGTAAGAATAAGGGGGCAGGCTAATATGGGTGGTGTGGTTGTGGGTGTTTACTAAAGGTCACCTGATCAGGAGGAGGAAGTTGATGAGGCTTTCTATGTGCATCTGGAAATAACCTTGCGGTCACAGGCCCTGGTTCTCCTGGGGGATTTCAACCACCCTGATATTTGTTGGAGGGACAACACGGCCCAGCACATACAGTCCAGGAAGTTCCTTCAGATCATCGAAGATAACTTTTGGATGCAAGTGGTGGAGGAGCCAACAAGGAAAGATGTATTGCTGGACCTTGTACAAACCAACCAGGAGGGACTAATTGAAGATGTGAAGGTTGGGGGCAGCCTCGGCTGTAGGGACCACGAGATGGTGGAACTCAGGATCCTGCATGGAGGAAGCAAAGCAGTAAGCAGGACTAGAACCCTGAACTTCCGGAGAGCTAAATTCGGCCTCTTCAAAGACCTACTTAGAGGAATCCCATGGGTTAGGGCTCTAGAAGAAAAGGGGGTCCAAGAGAACTGGTCAATATTCAAGCATCATTTCCTGCAAGCTCAAGACCAGTGTATCCCCATGAATAAGAAATCGGGCAAAGGGGGCAGGAGACCTGCATGGATGAGCAAGGAGCTCCCAGCAAATCTCAAATGGAAGAAAGAAATTTATGGGATGTGGAAAAAGGGACAGGCCACATGGGAGGACTATAGGAACATTGTCAGCGTATGCAGGGATGCGACGAGGAAGGCCAAGGCCCTCTTGGAATTGAGTCTGGCAAAGGATATCAAGGACAACAGGAAGGGCTTCTACAAGTACATCAGCAGCAAAAGGAATATTAGGGAAAATGTGGGGCTGCTGCTGAATCAGATGGGTGTCCTGGTAATGGAAGACACAGAGAA